>NC_089842.1:232081501-232381501 GCF_035609145.1 Eleutherodactylus coqui
TTAACGAGGACCCGAGCACTTGGGTGCTCCCTCATCTCTAATCATAAGGTAACTTTCATATAACAGCATTATTTGTATTATTGCAATATACTGGGACAAAAAATATTTTCCCTTCTGTCTTCTAAAAATAGAAATGTATTTTAAATACTACATTTGAGGACTTCTGCATTACAGTTTTTGAGTCAGTATATTTCAGCTATATTTGCAAAATAAAACCAAGATTGGAATCTACATAGGAAAAAAAAAATGAAAAGAATGACCAGAAGACGGTCGCACTAAAGTGACTTAAAGCGAAGATTGCTATAATACTCTGAAATATCCCAACAGTTTAGGTAATTGTCTTGTATTTTGTTGTAGGACACAAGAAAAAATATACATACTTACAACATACAAAATGTAATTTATAGAAGGGAACATATAAAATATGAAGGTCACTATGGCTCCAAGCCCTCTTCACAGTATCCTTCCTCAGCCTTACTTTTTTTCTCGTCTACCCCTCCTTTTTTTCTGTTCCTTTTTTTCCTCCTTTTCTACAGAAAGATCATGGTGTTACATCCATGCAAGCCACGGAAGCAACAACATACATGGACGCAACCCAAACAAGGACTGGAGGGAAAGGATTGGGACAAGGGAATGTGCATACACACTGAACACCATAACAAAGTGAACTGCAAATGGGACTTGCGAGCAGACATCCAACAATGACTGATAAACACCAAAACACTTACCTAAAATACCAACACACAGAGTCAGATGGAACAGCTAAAGTATGGGGTACTAGTTCATACTTTGGCCAAGATGCTTAAACTCACCAGCTTTCCTTGTTGTCTCTTGAGTCCCTACTCTAATAAGACAACTTAACCCCAAAGTGTCCTGCCTAAGAGCAGGGTGATCATCTCAATTGGGATGGCCCAACCCTGAAACCTAGCAGCCTGGCTTACTCTAGATGGTATGAAACATATATGCTAAACAGGACATGATTCAAACACACAAACAGACAAGGGACAAACACCTTGAACAGGGAGCTGGTCACCTACACAGACACTGAACACATTGCTATTCATACCAGCAAACAGTTAATTCCACCAAGAAACTCATGCAAGCAACACCACAGTGCAACATGCATTACTCCAAAAACCAGGGTTCCGAGAGGAAATGAGGAAAATAGCAAAAGGAATAAATGACCAGTGCCCTCCAGCAAGAAGGGCTGGCATTTATGTGCAGCAGACCAGTGGTGATAGGCTGGTTGGAGAACTCTACACCTAGCCACCTCAATCATCCCACAGCTATGGAAGGGTCCTCTGGAAGCCCATAGATCTACAGGTTCCAGGACACAATGTGCTAACCTTCATATAACTGTACTTCAGCCCTTTATTGTACTTGCTTGCACTTGCCTGTGGTTTGTACTGCCCCATAAACTTCAGTGCTTTGCTTTATTCTCTGTGTTTTTTTAGAAAATAATAAAGTCTTGAGTTTTTAAAAAAATATTTAAAATTCATTGCGCAATATAATTTTGTTGTTTTCATTTTTAAATGTATTTTTACTAGTAATTTTTAAACATAGTATTATAAATCATTATAAATAAGTCTCTATTAGAGATGAGCGAACGTACTCGGTAAGGCCGATTTCGCAATCGAGCACCGCGATTTTCGAGTACTTCACTACTCTGGTGAAAAGATTCGGGGGTTGCCGGGGGGCGGGGCGTGGCGTGGCGTAGTGGAGCAGGGGGTAGCAGCGCGGAACAGGGGGGAGCTCTCTCTCTCTCCCTCTCCCCCCCACTCCCCTCTGCAACCCCCTGCTCACCCACGGAGCCCCCCGAATCTTTTCACCCGAGTAGTGAAGTACTCGAAAATCACGGTGCTCGATTGCGAAATCGGCCTTACCGAGTACGTTCACTCATCTCTAGTCTCTATCTATCTATCTCCTATCTATCTATCTATCGCATATCTATCTATCTATCTATCTTTCTCATATCTATCTTTCTATCTATCTATCTATCTCATATCTATCTATCTCATATCTATCTATCTATCTATCTATCTATCTATCTATCTATCTATCTATCCTTTATCTCATATCTATCTATCTCATATCTATCTATCTATCTATCTCACATCTATCTATCTATCTATCTATCTCATGTCTATCTATCTATCTATCTCATATCTATCTATCTATCTATCTCATGTCTATCTATCTATCTATCTATCTATCTATCTAGCTATCTATCTATCTATCTTCTATCTATCTATCTATCTATCTATCTATCTATCTATCCATCTGTCATGAAATCTTTATACCTGTGTGTATTCATAGGAAAAGACGCGCACAAAGCATTCTTCTATTTCATTGTCATAAGAGTGTTAAAATATGGAGCAGTTGTTCAGCCTTATACATATCATCCTATAATGTACACAGGGGAAACTTCTTCTGAATTGATAAGCAGATTCATTAAATGATCATGTTTTCTTCCATTACTGATAAATACAGTCATAACAAGTTCCCCAGCGACCTTAGATTTTCATTCTAGTGAGTATTAGTGATGGCACATTATGTTTATTTTGCTCTTTTTCTTCTAATGAGAAACTCATGCAACAAATGCTAGAAAGAAATCTAAACCCAGAGCTTGAGAAGATTGCAAAAAAATGCCATTGATGCAAAAATGCAAATGTAAAAACAAAATACACTAAAAAACACTGCTTTGTGTATGCGATTCAGCTAACATCTTCCTTTTGGGGCTCTGTGCAACTTTGGTTTTAGGCAATTTTACCCTCAGCAAAATTAAAAGCATTGGCCCAAATTCTGAAATAATGACTTCCCCCAAAACCTGCAGGTTATTGAGTACCCATGAGAGTGCACTGACCATATCTGCATGTCTGTGGTGGATGATTTGAGTCCTGCTGCTGAGTCTGGTTTCCTGGCCAGGCGCTGCTGGACTGTGTCCTGATGTTGTCTAGTGTCAGTGCATTGTGTACACTGCATCGGATGGACAACATCCTAATCCTGAATAATAGCTGTCAGTACTCTGGAATTTTTTGCTATTTCACTAAAGCTTACTTCACATGGGTGTGTGCGATATGGTGCTGTGAATCCCACCCTCATATTGTGCTTGCCATTAATGGTAAAACCTCGTGGATGTAAGGCATTTTCATGGCAAAACATCCTCGCATCACTTCCAGGAGCTAACAGCAGAATTTCTCCCATTGCTTTCAATAGGGCTTGGTACTGCTGCCACTGGCCCCAGTAAATACTGGGGCCGTGATGCGCGATCATGCAGGTAGATAAAACATGCTGTGATTTGTTTCCAGCATTGCATTGCATTGCATTGCATCACGGTGCCATGCAGAAAAACATCACTCATGTGTATGAGCCTATTCAAAAGAATTAGGTTCATATTCATGCGAGATTTGTGCATCTCACAACATACAAATGTCATGGAATATAAAGTGTTAAGTTTCAGAATGCAATAAGTGTATGTTTCTTACCTTGTATTGGACTATTGACCCTTAAATAGAAGACTAAAACCTATGCTTTGTAGTGTCAGGAACTAGGATTTTAAGATAAGAAGTCAATAGACAAATTAAATAAGGCTAAGCTATGTTAACAGAGAAGACACACAATGATAGCAGAACTATTGTCTAATGCAACAGCAATATCCTGGTTAGGTAATTCTGTGTCTGAGACGACCCTTAAGAGCTTTGAGAATATTTGGTAGATGTCAAGAAGTCTTGTGATCAATAAGTATTTTCACCTTTGTAACAGTAAACTACGTAACACTAATCTTTGTACCAGGCAACATTTGGATACGCCCATTCTTTCTGTTTAAGAGTTGGCAATGTTGATAATAAAGTAGAATTCATTGATTCTCATGGAGGTGTCTTGACTAGAGATGAGCGAACGTACTCGTCCGAGCTTGATGCTCGGGCGAATATTAGCGTGTTCGGGATGCTCGTTACTCTTAACGAGTACCACGCGATGTTCGGGTTACTTTCAGTTTCCTCTCTGAGACGTTAGCGCGCTTTTCTGGCCAATTGAAAGACAGGGAAGGCATTACAACTTCCCCCTGTGACGTTCAAGCCCTATACCACCCCCCTGCTGTGAGTGGCTGGGGAGATCAGATGTCACCCGAGTATAAAAGTCGGCCCCTCCCACGGCTCGCCTCAGATGCCTTGTGAGTTAGCTGAGGGACAGTGCTGCTGGTGCCAGAGCTGCTGTAGGGAGAGTGTTAGTAGTGAGTGTAGGCTTCAAGAACCCCAACGGTCCTTCTTAGGGCCACATCTAACTGTGTGCAGTAGTGTGGAGGCTGCTGTTAACAGTGTTGCACATTTTTTTTTCCAAATCGGCCGTGCAGAGCATTGCGCCCTGCAGTAATACTACAGGGACAGAAGTGGTGGTTAGGCAGGGAGAGTGTTAGGAGTTAGTGTAGGCTTCAAGAACCCCAACGGTCCTTCTTAGGGCCACATCTAACAGTGTGCAGTAGTGTGGAGACTGCAGTTAGCAGTGTTGCCCTTTTTTTTTTTTTTTCAAAATCGGCTGTGCAGAGCATTGCGCCCTGCAGTAATACTACAGGGACGGAAGTGGTGGTTAGGCAGGGAGAGTGTTAGGAGTGAGTGTAGGCTTCAAGAACCCCAACGGTCCTTCTTAGGGCCACATTTAACCGTGTGCAGAACTGTGCAGGCTGCTGTTAGCAGTGTTGCATTTTTTTTATTTTTTTAAAATCGGCTGTGCAGAGCATTGCGACCTGCAGTAATACTACAGGGACAGAATTGTGTAGGCAGGGCCAGAAGACATATTTTATTGATTGAATATAGTCAGTGGGCCTTTTCTTTAACCAAAAAAGGGAAACATTCTATTTGGCCTGCCTCTGACAGTCCTCAGCGTTCTGGGTACGTGTGTGGTGGGTGCAGAACGTAAACAGAAATGATACGCAGCCAGCTACGTTTAACAGCAGGCTTGCGCCAATTTCTTTCCTGCCTGGGAAATCAAATCACTGGTAATACAACATGCTGAGAGGTAGGGGGTAGGCCTAGAGGACGTGGACGCGGTCGAGGACGTGGAGGGCCAAGTGAGGGTGTGGGCACAGGCCGAACTCCTGATCCAGGTGTATCGCAGCCGACTGCTGCACGATTACGAGAGAGGCACGTTTCTGGCGTCCCCACATTCATCGCACAATTAATGGGTCCACGCGGGAGACCTTTATTAGAAAATGAGCAGTGTGAGCAGGTCCTGTCGTGGATGGCAGAAAGTGCTTCGAGCAACCTATCGTCCACCCACAGTTCTGCGCCGTCCACTGCTGCAAATCCGAATCCTCTGTCTGCTGCTCCTCCTTCCTCCCAGCCTCCTCACTCCACTACAATGACACATGCTCAGGAGCGGGAACACTCCCAGGAACTGTTCTCGGGCCCCTGCTCAGATTGGGCAGCAGTGGTTCCTCTCCCACCAGAGGAGTTTATCGTCACTGATGCCCAACCATTGGAAAGTTCCCGGGGTGCGGGGGATGAGGCTGGGGACTACTCAGGACAGGTCTTCAGAGGGGGAGGCAAGGGCAGCAGCAGGGCAGGTTGCAAGAGGCAGTGCGGTGGCCAGGGGTAGAGGCAGGGCCAGACCGAATAATCCACCAACTGTTTCCCAAAGCGCACCCTCGCGCCATGCCACCCTGCAGAGGCCAAGGTGTTCTAAGGTCTGGCAGTTTTTCACAGAGACGCCTGACGACCGACGAACAGTGGTGTGCAACCTTTGTCGCGCCAAGATCAGCTGGGGAGCCACCACCAACAGCCTCACCACCACCAGCATGCGCAGACATATGATGGCCAAGCACCCCACAAGGTGGGACGAAGGCCGTTCACCGCCTCCGGTTTGCACCGCTGCCTCTCCCCCTGTGCCCCAACCTGCCACTGAGATCCAACCCCCCTCTCAGGACACAGGCACTACCGTCTCCTGGCCTACACCCACACCCTCACCTCCGCTGTCCTCGGCCCATACCAGCAATGTCTCGCACCGCACCGTCCAGCCGTCGCTAGCGCAAGTGTTTGAGCGCAAGCGCAAGTACGCCGCCACGCACCCGCACGCTCAATCGTTAACCGTCCACATAGCCAAATTTATCAGCCTTGAGATGCTGCCGTATAGGGTTGTGGAAACGGAGTCCTTCAAAAGTATGATGGCGGCGGCGGCCCGCGCTACTCAGTTCCCAGTCGCCACTACTTTTTCCGATGTGCCGTCCCAGCCCTGCACGACCACGTCTCCCGCAACATTGTACGCACCCTCACCAACGCGGTTACTGCCAAGGTCCACTTAACAACGGACACGTGGACAAGCAGAGGCGGGCAGGGCCACTACATCTCCCTGACGGCACATTGGGTGAATTTAGTGGAGGCTGGGACAGAGTCAGAGCCTGGGACCGCTCACGTCCTACCCACCCCCAGAATTGCGGGCCCCAGCTCGGTGGTGGTATCTGCGGCGGTGTATGCTTCCTCCACTAAACCACCCTCCTCCTCCTCCAACGCAACCTCTGTCTCGCAATCAAGATGTGTCAGCAGCAGCAGTGCGTGGCCAGCAGTCGGTGTCGCGCGTCGTGGCAGCACAGCGGTGGGCAAGCGTCAGCAGGCCGTGCTGAAACTACTCAGCTTAGGAGATAAGAGGCACACGGCCCACGAACTGCTGCAGGGTCTGACAGAGCAGACCGACCGCTGGCTTGCGCCGTTGAGCCTCCAACCGGGCATGGTCGTGTGTGACAACGACCGTAACCTGGTGGCGGCTCTGCAGCTTGGCAGCCTCACGCACGTGCCATGCCTGGCCCACGTCCTTAATTTGGTGGTTCAGCGCTTTCTGAAAAGCTACCCACGCTTGTCAGACCTGCTCGGAAAGGTGCGCCGGCTCTGCGCACATTTCCGCAAGTCCCACACGGACGCTGCCACCCTGTGCACCCTGCAACATCGCTTTAATCTGCCAGTGCACCGACTGCTGTGCGACGTGCCCACACGGTGGAACTCTACGCTCCACATGTTGGCCAGGCTCTATGAGCAGCGTAGAGCTATAGTGGAATACCAACTCCAACATGGGCGGCGCAGTGGGAGTCAGCCTCCTCAATTATTTTCAGAAGAGTGGGCCTGGTTGGCAGACATCTGCCAGGTCCTTCGAAACTTTGAGCAGTCTACCCAGGTGGTGAGCGGCGATGCTGCAATCATTAGCGTCACCATTCCTCTGCTATGCATCTTGAGAAGTTCCCTGCAAAGCATAAAGGCAGACGCTTTGCGCTCGGAAACAGAGCCGGGGGAAGACAGTATGTCGCTGGATAGTCAGAGCACCCTCCTGTCTATATCTCAGCGCGTTGAGGAGGAGGAGCATGAGGAGGATGAGGAGGAGGGGGAAGAGACAGCTTGGCCCACTGCTGACGGTACCCATGCTGCTTGCCTGTCATCCTTTCAGCGTGTATGGCCTGAGGAGGAGGAGGAGGAGGAGGATCCTGAAAGTGATCTTCCTAGTGCGGACAGCCATGTGTTGCGTACAGGTACCCTGGCACACATGGCTGACTTCATGTTAGGATGCCTTTCTCGTGACCCTCGCGTTGCACGCATTCTGGCCACTACGGATTACTGGGTGTACACACTGCTCGACCCACGGTATAAGGAGAACCTTTGCACTCTCATTCCCGAAGAGGAAAGGGGTTCGAGAGTGTTGCTATACCACAGGACCCTGGCGGACAAGCTGATGGTAAAATTCCCATCCGACAGCGCTAGTGGCAGAAGACGCAGTTCCGAGGGCCAGGTAGCAGGGGAGGTGCGGAGATCGAGCAGCATGTACAGCACAGGCAATACAACAGTCTTTAAGGCCCTGGACAGCTTTATGGCTCCCCAGCAAGACTGTGTCACCGCTCCCCAGTCAAGTCTGAGACGGCGGGAGGATGGTGAGTGAGTACGTAGCCGATCGCACGACCGTCCGCCGTGACGCCTCTGCCACCTACAACTACTGGGTGTCGAAGCTGGACACGTGGCCTGAACTCGCGCTGTATGCCCTGGAGGTGCTTGCTTGTCCTACGGCTAGCGTCCTGTCAGAGAGGGTGTTTAGTGCGGCTGGGGGAATCATCACAGATAAGCGTACCCGCCTGGCAACCGACAGTGCCGACAGGCTTACACTCATCAAGATGAACAAAGCCTGGATTTCCCCAGACTTCTCTTCTCCACCAGCGGACAGCAGCGATACCTAAGCAATACGTAGGCTGCACCCGCGGATGGAAGCATCGTTCTCTCTCACCATCCAAAACGGGGACATTTCTGCTTCATCAATCTGTGTATAATATTCCTCCTCCTCCTCCTCCTGCTCCTCCTCCTGAAACCTCACGTAATGACGCCGAACGGGCAATTTTTCTTAGTGCCACAAGGCTCACTCATATAATTTTTCTTAAAAATTTATATACGTTTCAATGCTCTTAAAAGCGTTGAAACTTTAACTTAAACCAATTTTTCGTTAAACTGGGCTGCCTCCAGGCCTAGTTACCACTTAAGCCACATTAACCAAAGCGATTCATGGGTTTCACCTGCCCTCTTGGTTGGCCATGGCCAATTTTTCTGATGTACATTAGTACTGTTGATACAGCAATTTTTGTGGGCCCTCGCCTACAGTGTAATCAAATTAATTTTTAGCCCACCTGCATTACAGCTGACGTTACATCCGCTGTGTTGGGCAATGCAATGGGATATTTTTATGTACCGTCGGTGGCTTCCTGGCACCCACCCATGCTGTGGGTCCACAGGGAATTATAAATGCATCTGTTTCCACTTCTAAAGCACCCCAGTCTGACTGGGGCATGCAGTGTGGGCCGAAGCCCACCTGCATTAAGCACAACATTACTACCTCAGCTGTGTTGGGCAATGCAATGGGATATTTTTATGTACCGCCGGTGGGTTCCAGGGAGCCACCCATGCTGTTGCTCCACAGGGACTTGTAAATACATCTGTTTCCACATCTAAAGAACCCCAGTCTGACTGGGGCATGCAGTGTGGGCCGAAGCCCACCTGCATTAAGCACGACATTACTACCTCAGCTGTGTTGTGCAATGCAATGGGATATTTTTATGTACCGCCGTTGGCTTCCTGGCACCCACCCATGCTGTGGGTCCACAGAGAATTATAAATGCATCTGTTTCCACTTCTAAAGAACCCCAGTCAGACTGGGGCATGCAGTGTGGGCCGAAGCCCACCTGCATTAAGCACAACATTACTACCTCAGCTGTGTTGGGCAATGCAATGGGATATTTTTATGTACCGCCGGTGGGTTCCAGGGAGCCACCCATGCTGTCGGTCCACAGGGACTTCACAATAGGGAGTTGTACCTGCCTGTGTCTATGAATTAAAAACCGTGGTCTGACTGGGGCATGCAGACACCTTGACAGAATGAATAGTGTGTGGCACATAGGTTCCCCATTGCTATGCCCACGTGTGCAGCTCCTGATGGCGGTGGCACAGGATTCTATTTCTCATTGCTTCTGTACAGCATTGTGGGCTATCGCCCCGCCCCTTTTAAAGAGGGTCGCTGCCTAGCCGTGCCAACCCTCTGCAGTGTGTGCCTGCGGTTCCTCCTCATGGCAGATGCACTTATAAATAGACATGAGGGTGGTGTGGCATGAGGGCAGCTGAAGACTGCGCAGGGACACTTTTGTGTGCGCTGTGGACACTGGGTCATGCGGGGGGGGGGGGGGTTGGGCAGCATGTAACCCAGGAGAAGTGGCAGCGGAGTGTCCTGCAGGCAGTGATTTTGCTTTGTTGGAGGTAGTGTGGTGCTTAGCTAAGGTATGCATTGCTAATGAGGGCTTTTCAGAAGTAAAAGTTGTTGGGAGGGGGGGGGCACTCTTGCCGGTATTGTGGCTTAATAGCGGGACCTGTGAACTTGAGATGCAGCCCAACATGTAGCCCCTCGCCTGCCCTATCCGTTGCTGTGTCATTCCCATCACTTTCTTGAATTGCCCAGATTTTCACACATGAAAACCTTAGCGAGCATCGGCGAAATACAAAAATGCTCGGGTCGTCCATTGACTTCAATGGGGTTCGTTATTCGAAAAGAACCCTCGAGCATCGCGATAATTTCGTCCCGAGTAACGAGCACCCGAGCATTTTGGTGCTCGCTCATCTCTAGTCTTGACATAACATGGAGTGATTTCATGCTATTGATAGATAATGCTAGCAAAATCTCCTCATCACGGGCTTCCATATCTACCAATTTGGCACCTGGCAACGAGGTCATCAGATCGGTACCGGTGTGGTCCGATAACAGCTGGCGCCCGAAAGCAGGAATCGAGTGACTGGAACCACTGACCTGACTTACTCTCGAACGGACAGAATGCACAGACCCACAATCAGGAAAAAGCCGGCTGGTAAGAAACTGTTATTCTTATCCCTCATTGCGTCTCTGTGATTCTGTATGCTCAAAGTTGGGTAAGTGTGTTCCTTTTTATTAAGTGGTTCATTTAAGGTCTAAACTCGGTCTATTTTTTGACAAAGAACCCTGTCAAATAAGCTGTCTCATTGTCTAGATTTGAATGAATGTGTAACTCAGTGTGTTTAAAGGCCATAATAATATCAATAGGTTGAATAATTGTCCTAGTGTGGCTATTCTATGATCTAAGTTCCCTAATCTACTGGTAACGTGTTCCGGATCTCTGACGACGGACCGATGGTTTAGGTGGGTCCTGCAATGTGAAGCCTGAGTTTTTTTTAGGGTCACGCAGCGGGAACACCTGTGTATATGGTTTAAGTGGGTCCTGCACTGTGAAGTCTGAGTTTTTAAGAGTCACGCACCGGCAACACTTGTATTGTATGTTGTCTGTAGGAAGAGAGTCTGATTTGTGACAAGAATCTCTTGCCATAGTGGACATGATATACTCAGACGGGGTTACCCTCTCCTCAAATAAGGAGGAAAAAGGTTATTAAAAACCCATATAGATTACCAGTGAAACATGGGTAATGGATGGTCTAAGAAAGCCACCTTGGATGAGTCAGAATGGACAATGGCCAAAAACATAGTAAGGAATATGGAAGGTAAAGAGATAGCTAAAGAATGTAAGGCTTTGATGTCTATCATGAAACAGGACACCAGACATGGGATCCTTAGTCCCTGTCTGTGGTTAAATGCAATGATAGAATATAAAGGTAGTTTTAAAGATGCTAAACTCCTGGAGGCAGCTGAAGGCTGGGGCAGATGTGCTTGCCTGGTTGCTAAAGGGAAGTTAGAAGAAAGAATTGAAAATGATGGTGTCAGTAAGTACAGAATGAGAAAGATAATATTACTAACGATGCCAGATCCTGAGAAACAACCCATGGGGTTCTATAGAGCTTGTCTACAGTTAGCAGGAGTTTATGACTGCTGTTATGAAGACCTAGAAGAAGTGGCCAGACATAAGGCTGATCCCTTCTTCTTCTCCTTGATGATGGAGGAATTTAATCCACCACCTGACCCTAAGGTGTTAGGTTCTGGGGCTACTTTCCTACATCATCTGAAAGACTGGGCTTCAAAGCATATGACAGAGTTAGGAATTACCTTGCATGATGTTAGATAGGAGGAGACAGAATCAGCAGAAAAATGTTTGTCTAGGATTCTGGTAGTGTGGAGGGACTTGGGATACAGTCCTAATGTCCCTGCACATGCCCAACTTCTTACGCAAGCCTTTGTGGGAGGTCTCATGAAGACCCTGAAGGACAAACTAGAAGCCGCCCTTCCTGAATAGTGTATTCTAGAGGCTCAGGCTCTTCTTTAAGTTGTCAGCAGTTTGGAGCTAGGCTCCTGTACCACAGTACTTGTAAACTTATCACTTGCTACAACTGTGGCAAACAGGGCCACATGCGTAGACAATGTAGGGCACCTCCTAAGGCTCAGAATGGACAGTCCAAATCCAGACCGTCCTCCTCTGACCATTAGGAAACAGGTAATCCAGTGTCTGTACTCATTGATGACGTCTGCCTTCTGCAAGTTAGCAAATCCAGAAAGGGCCCAGTACCTATTGTCTCTGACTGTAGGTTTAGAAGGTCCTCTCCCCTTTCTGGTAGACATTGGAGCAGCCACTAGTGTAATACACAGCAGACGTGTCAAAGAGAGTGACGTCAGTAAACAAAGCCTTTTATGTGTAGGAGTAGATGGAATACCAAAAGATACTACTTTGTCGTAGCCAATGGAAGTGAAGTTCACAACCAATTATTCTCTGACTACTCGATTGTTGGTTAGTGAAACCCCTCCTCTCAACCTATTAGGAGCGGATTTGCTGCAAAAAATCCACACCTCTTAGAGTTCAGGGAGGATGGGTTGGTTAAAATCACGGGTCAGTTAGCAGAGGAAGTAATCTGTATACTAGCTGCATTTTGTCAGTCTTCAGAAACCCCTATAGCTGTATGCACACCTTTGCTGTCAGGGGAGGAGCTGGAACAATGCTTATAACAAGTTCCAGCCCCACCTTTGGAGTGAGGGAACAGGGGATATAGGCAGACTAGCAGTGCCACCTGTTCAGATTAGGTTGAAAGCAAGAGTCCCATTGCCATGTATTTCTCTATCCCACTGTATAAAAGACAGTAGATATTTGTTTGCTTTCACACACATAGGCAAACAATATACCTGGGTTGTGACGCTGCAGGGAGCTCAGATATCACCCTCCCTGTTCTCACAGCTCATGGGTCAAGTGTTGGAAGGCTGGCAACCTGAATCACAGGCTGTTGTTTTGTTATGATACGTTGATGATTTTTGCTCTGTGCTCCAGACAAAGCCACACGCGTAAAAGCTTCAATATCTCTTCAATTCTTTATAATGAACGGATGTAAGGCGTCAAAGAAGAAGCTTCAGTTTTGTTGTTCATCTGTGACTTTTCTTGGACATTGTCGCACGTCAGGAGCTCATCATCTCACTGTTACCATGCAGGGCGGCGCAGGGTCCCGCGGTCAGCGTGCGCCGCTCCGACGTCGGCTCCGGTGTCCTGGAGCTCAGACATCGGGGCTCTCCCAGCTACGTGGAGCGGCTGGGGTGCGGCGGCGTGGGCGTGTCCGCCCGTAGGGAGCCGCCCGCACTCCTCCACCTCTCTTGTGCAGTAGTGGGGCAGCTGGCTCCTCCCACTCTCCACCTTGGGGAGGAGTCTTGTACTTATAAGGCTGGCAGTGTCCTGAGCTCACTGCCAGTTATTGGTTCGGTCAGCGTCTAGTAGGTCCTGTCTGTAGCTAGCCTCAGTTCAGCCTCTAGTTCGTTTGTCAGCTCCTTTTCTCCAGCTTTGCTTTTGCTCTGCATTTTCTGTCGGTCATTTCCATCTGCCTCCTCTGTCGGCACTCTGTCCCCCCATTAGGTAGTTTCATCTTGTCAGTCGCCAGGTCCCTAGCCAGTGCAGGGACCGCCATCCAGTTGTCCACCTGGCGCTCGGGGGGTCAGAGTGCCGTAACACTCACCCAGCATCGTAAATCTGCTGTTATGGACATTAAGGTACCTGCTTCTGTCTCTAAACTACTTACCTTTCTAGGACTTGTTTCTTATTGCAGACCATGGACTGTGAATGCTTCACAGCTGATGTAGCAGCTGTCTGACTGTCTCAAGAAAGAACCCTTCCAACTTATAGAAGTAGCCATCTTGGTAGCCCCAGCCCTGGGCCTGCCCAACTATGACAAACCCTTCAGGCTCTACTGCAATAAGAACAATGGACACACAGCAGCACGGAGGGCACCAACGACCCACAGCCTACTACTCCAGCAGGTTAGACCCCCCTCGCCCAACGATCACCTTCCTGTCTACGAGCAGTAGCGGCAGTCTCCAGGATGTTGAACAAGTCAGCAGTCCTAGTTCTAGATCATGAGGTACAACTATTAGCACCGCATGATATCTCTGCAATTCTAACACAGAGGTTCAGCCCAAGTACTTGCCTCAGCCCGTTGCCTGAGACTCTAATGTGCCCTTCTTATGCCTGCCAACGTTACCATCACCCGCTGTCAGACTTTGAATCCTGCTACTCTTTTACCGAAACAGGATGACACTGACCAAGTGACTCAAGAAGAACCTCATGACTGCACCCAGCTCATGCAGAGAGTGTTGCCCTGCCTGTGCTGTACATGCTGCCTGATCTCCGCGCCTCACCTGCTACCTGGCCCTCGTAACTGCGCCTTCGGCCACTAGCGCTGTTGGATGGGAATTTTACCATCAGTTTGTCCGCCAGGGTCCTGTGGTATAGCATCACTCTCGAACCCCTTTCCTCTTCGGGTATGAGAGTGGAAAGGTTCTCCTTATACCGTGGGTCAAGCAGTGTGTACACCCAGTAATCCGTAGTGGCCAGAATGCGTGTAACGCGAGGGTCACAAGAAAGGCATCCTAACATGAAGTCCGCCATGTGTGCCAGGGTACCTGTACGCAACACATGGCTGTCCTCACTAGGAAGATCACTTTCAGGATCCTCCTTCTCCTCCTCAGGCAATACACGCTGAAAGGATGACAGGCAAGCAGCATGTGTACCCTCAGCAGTGGGCCAAGCTGTCTCTTCCCCCGCCTCCTCATCTTCCTCCTCCTCCTCCTCACCGCGCTGAGATATAGACAGGAGGATGCTCTGACTATCCAGCGACATACTGTCTTCCCCCGGCTCTGTTTCCGAGCGCAAAGCGTCTGCCTTTATGCTTTGCAGGGAACTTCTCAAGATGCATAGCAGAGGAATGGTGACGCTAATGATTGCAGCATCGCCGCTCACCACCTGGGTAGACTCCTCAAACTTTCCAAGGACCTGGCAGATGTCTGCCAACCAGGCCCACTCTTCTGAAAAGAATTGAGGAGGCTGACTCCCACTGCGCCGCCCATGTTGGAGTTGGTATTCCACTATAGCTCTACGCTGCTCATAGAGCCTGGCCAACATGTGGAGCGTAGAGTTCCACCGTGTGGGCACGTCGCACAGCAGTCGGTGCACTGGCAGATTAAACCGATGTTGCAGGGTGCACAGGGTGGCAGCGTCCATGTGGGACTTGCGGAAATGTGCGCAGAGCCGGCGCACCTTTCCGAGCAGGTCTGACAAGCGTGGGTAGCTTTTCAGAAAGCGCTGAACCACCAAATTAAGGACGTGGGCCAGGCATGGCACGTGCGTGAGGCTGCCGAGCTGCAGAGCCGCCACCAGGTTACGGCCGTTGTCACACATGACCATGCCCGGTTGGAGGCTCAGCGGCGCAAGCCAGCGGTCGGTCTGCTCTGTCAGACCCTGCAGCAGTTCGTGGGCCGTGTGCCTCTTATCTCCTAAGCTAAGTAGTTTCAGCACGGCCTGCTGACACTTGCGCACCGCTGTGCTGCCACGCCGCGCGACACCGACCGCTGGCGACGTGCTGCAGCTGCTGACCCATCTTGATTGCGAGACAGAGGTTGGAGGAGGAGGGTGCTTTAGTGGAGGAAGCATACACAGCCGCAGATACCAGCACCGAACTGGGGCCTGCAATTCTGGGGGTGGGTAGAACGTGAGCGGTCCCAGGCTCTGACTCAGTCCCAGCCTCCACTAAATTCACCCAATGTGCCGTCAGGGAGATATAGTGGCCCTGCCTGCCTGTGCTTGTCCACATGTCTGTTGTTAAGTGGACCTTGGCAGTAACCGCGTTGGTGAGGGCGCGTACAATGTTGCGGGAGACGTGGTCGTGCAGGGCTGGGACGGCACATCGGGAAAAGTAGTGGCAACTGGGAACCGAGTAGCGCGGAGCTGCCGCCGCCATCATACTTTTGAAAGCCTCCGTTTCCACAAGCCTATACGGCAGCATCTCCAGGCTGATCAATTTGACAATGTGCACGTTTAACACTTGAGCGTGCGGGTACGTGGCGGCGTACTTGCGCTTGCGCTTAAACAGTGGCGCTAGTGACGTCTGGACGGTGCGCTGAGAGACATTGCTGGATGGGGCCGAGGACAGCGGAGGTGAGGGTGTGGGTGCAGGCTAGGAGACGATAGTGCCTGTATCCTGAGAGGGGGGTTGGATCTCAGTGGCAGGTTGGGGCACAGAGGGAGAGGCAGTGGTACAAACCGGAGGCGGTGAACGGCCTTCGTCCCACCTTGTGGGGTGCTTGGCCATCATATGCCTGCGCATGCTGGTGGTGGTGGCTCCCCAGCTGATCTTGGCGCGACAAAGGTTGCACACCACTGTTCGTCGATCGTCAGGCGTCTCTGTGAAAAACTGCCACACCGTAGAGCACCTTGACCTCTGCAGGGTGGCATGGCGCGAGGGGGCGCTTTGGGAAACAGTTGGTGGATTATTTGGTCTGGCCCTTGCCTCTACCCCTGGCCACCGCACTGGCTCGGCCTGTGCCCACACCCTGACTTGGGCCTCCGCGTCCACGCCCACGTCCACGTCCTATAGGCCTACCCCTAACCCTCAGCATGGTGTATTACCAGGAGTGCAGAAACAGAACGCTGTAATTAAATGTGCCGCTTATTGACCTGTGGTTGGAGGCTGACTTCGCTTACGGAACGCAAGGAAATAATTTTGCGCAAGCCTGCTGTAACACTTAGCTGGCTGCGTATGAATTAGGAGGACTACTACACCCAGCACAGACCCAGAACACTGAGGACAGTCACAGGCAGCCAAAATAGATTTTTTTCCCCAAATGTTTTTGCAAAGGCCCACTGCCTATATTCAATAAATATATCTCTTCTCTCTCTGCGTCACCGCTACTGGCCCTGGAGTATGTCAAATAACTGCAGACTGTTGCACTGTGGACTGGAATACAGCGGTGATGTAACAGCCAACACAGAGCCAGGAAATAATTTTGCGCAAGCCTGCTGTAACACTTAGCTGGCTTCGTATGAATTAGGAGGACTACTACACCCAGCACAGACCCAGAACACTGAGGACAGTCATAGGCAGCCCAAATAGATTTTTTTCCCCAAAGGTTTTTGCAAAGGCCCCCTGCCTATATTCAATAAATATGTCTTCTCTCCCTGCCTCACAATATATGTCTTCTGTCCCTGCCTAACCACCACTTCTGGCCCTGGAGTATTACTGCAGGTCGCAATGCTCTACACGGCCAATATACCAAAAAAAAAAAAAAAAGTGCAACACTGCAAAAAGCAGCCTGGTGCTTTTTACAGTGGAGTCACCTGATCGTGAGGCAAACGCCTCCAAAGGTAATATACCTTATACATTATACATTTGCCTCACGATCAGGTGACTCCACACGTCATGAATTCTTACCCCCCCTCCCTCGGTATCACGTGGTACAGTGACGCTGAACGCATCATAAGGCTCCTCCCCCACTGCCCGGTTACCGGACTATGCCGTTGCAACCCGGGGGTTCCCCTTTTAATATTAATGCAGATCTTTTTAGTATACTCACCAAGATCATCTTAATTTAGCCTAAGGAAGTCCCAATTAGGGATCGTGATGCATGATAACGCTACACACGTCATGGAGCACCGCCCCCGTATCACATGATGCTGTTGACGTCATCAGTGTACGCGCACCCCCTGGGACGCCGGACACACGGCACTGACAAGCATGGGAAGGGTATGTCTTTTTCTTTTTATCATGTATAAATGTATGTACTGTATGTTTTATATGTATGGCTTGAGAAAGGTGCCTTGTTTTGCACCGAAACGCGTTGCCTTATTAAAAGTTTCGTTTGACTACAACTTCTGGATCAATATTATGCACCTTGGAGCATAGCTCTATACTTTGTGGAGGACACTCTGAGGAGGGGGCATCTGCACAACATACCCCCCTCCTTCCAAGTAAGTGTTATACCAAACCATTACCCATATGTGAATCTGTCCTCAGTTTACTCCGTTTTGAGCGCGGATTTTTTTCTGACGTTCTATTTTCTGTTATATCTGGGGGAGTTCTGTTCTCAGACCTCCCCTGTTTGCATCTGCAGCTCTCCTTTGAATCAGAGGATTGGAGTACTGGGGAGAAGACGCATTGTGATTACATCCGCATATCCCAGCAAGTGTGGATTGGATCTACCTGTGGCGCTCTCTACCATTTTTGATTCTCGAACATCGTGTGGTACTCATCACGAGTAGCGAGCATCTCGAACACGCTAATACTCGAACGAGTATCAAGCTCGGACGAGTACGTTCGCTCATCTCTAATAATTTTGAAAAAAAAAATTTTTGGTCCATTACAGTAGAATTTTTAGTTAGGGAATTTTAAATTTCTTTAGATAGGTCTCGCAAGAGAATGAGGATCATTGTCGTGCATTGTGGGCTTATGGTAAAATGGCCAAATTAATGACACACATATTTAAATGTATAGCAATAATATTTAAAAAATGTTTTTGCACAAAAATTCTTAATTTGGTCATTTTATTAACCAATAGCTCATTGCAAATTTTTTTTGGGATGTAAATTATTGTGCTAACATGACATATAAAGTAGGTGCATGTGTTTGTGAATATATGTATGTGAATATATATATATATATATATATATATATATATATATACACATATATACACATATATATACACATATATATACACATATACATACACATATATACATATACATATGTATATATACACATATATACAAATACATGTGTGTGTATGTATATATATATATATACATACACACACATGTATATGTATATGTGGGGTTTTCTGAGTAACGCAGAGAACTATGCAAAATGGTGAACATATGTTTTTCCTCAGTATCTCTAAAGTAACCACGACTTCATAAGATTTTCCCTGTGAACACCAGATAAACACCAGTACCAAATTAACTCAGGCGAAGCCGGGTATATCAGTTAGCGTGTGTATATATATATATATATAGTAGAGATGAGCGAGCACCAAAATGCTCGGGTGCTCGCTACTCGGGACGAATTTATCGCGATGTTTGAGGGTTCGTTTCGAGTAACGAACCCCATTGAAGTCAATGGGCGACCCGAGCATTTTTGTATTTCGCCGATGCTCGCTAAGGTTTTCATGTGTGAAAATCTAGGCAATTCAAGAAAGTGATGGGAACGACACAGAAACGGATAGGGCAGGCGAGGGGCTACATGTTGGGCTGCATCTCAAGTTCACAGGTCCCACTATTAAGCCACAATAGCGGCAAGAGTGGGCCCCCCCCCTCCCAACAACTTTTACTTCTGAAAAGCCCTCATTAGCATGGCATACCTTTGCTAAGCACCACACTAGCTACAACAAAGCACAATCACTGCCTGGATAACACTCCGCTGCCACTTCTCCTGGGCTACATGCTGCCCAACCCCCCTCCCCCCTGCACGACACAGTGTCCACAGCGCACACCAAACTGTCCCTGCGCAGCCTTCAGCTGCCCTCATGCCACACCACCCTCATGTCTATTTAGAAGTGCGTCTGCCATAAGGAGGAACTGCAGGCACACACTGCAGAGGGTTGGCACGGCTAGGCAGCGACCCTCTTTAAAAGGGGCGGGGCGATAGCCCACAATGCTGTACAGAAGCAATGAGAAATCCAATCCTGTGCCACCTCCATCAGGAGCTGCACACGTGGGCATAGCAATGGGGAACCTATGTGCCACACACTATTCATTCTGCCAAGGTGTCTGTATGCCCCAGTCAGACTGGTAATATGTACCTTAACAGTAACCGCGTTGGTGGTAATGTGGTGGTGACTGCGGACCTAGTAGCACGGTTGTATTTTGTTGGTTTTCGGAATGTGGCCAGGATTAAGTGGGCCGTGGCGGGGGGATGGTGGGGGGGCTCTCTTGTTGTGTCGGTAAAGGTGAAATTCTTGGACTGCCACCAGACGAACCAATGCAAAGGCATTTGCCAAGAATGTTTTCATTGTTGGAGGAGGAGGGGGATGTTTTTGAGGCACTACGTGTCCTCTCCACGTGTCCGTGGTTATATGCACCTTAACAGTAACCGCGTTGGTGGGAAATGGCCTCGCCGCCATCATGTCTTTGGGAAGCCTCTGTTTCCACACCCCAGAGACATACCATTAGCAGCGGTATAGGCAGAGCCCAGAATTCGTAACATTTCAGCCGTAGCATTAGGACAGGCCCCACTAACATATCACTAGCAGCATTATAGGGGGAGCACAGTATTAGTTCCATTTCAGTAATAGTAGCACTCAAGACAGGCCCCAGTAACAATTCCGAAGCAGCAGTATAGGAGGAGCATAGTCTAAGTTCCATTTAAGTAAAAGTAGCAGCCTACACAGGCCCCAGGAACAATTCTGAAGCAGCAGTATAGTGGGAGCGCAGCCTTAGTTCCATTTCAGTAGCTGCAGTATAGCCAAGGCCCAAGTTACATTTATGTAGCTAAAGTATAGGCCAACCCCACACACCTTTCTGTACCATGAGTGCAGGCGAAGAACATAGAAATTGCTATGATTACACTGTAGGTGAGGGCCCCAAAAAATTGGTGTACCAACAGTACTAATGTACCTCAGTAAAAATTGGCCATGCCCAACCAAGATGGCAGGTGAAACCCATTAATCGCTTTGGTTAATGTGGCTTAAGTGGTAACTAGGCCTGGAGGCAGCCCAGTTTAACGAAAAATCGGTTCAAGTTAAAGTTCCAACGCTTTTAAGAGCATTGAAACGTATAAACATTTTTTAGAAAAATTATATGAGTGAGCCTTGTGGCCCTAAGAAAAATTGCCCGTTCAGCGTGATTACGTGAGGTTTCAGGAGGAGGAGCAGGAGGAGGAGGAGGAATATTATACACAGATTGATGAAGCAGAAATGTCCCCGTTTTGGATGGTGAGAGAGAACTATGCTTCCATCTGCGGGTGCAGCCTACGTATTGCTTAGGTATCGCTGCTGTCCGCTGGTGGAGAAGAGAAGTCTGGGGAAATCCAGGCTTTGTTCATCTTCATGAGTGTTAGCCTATCGGCACTGTCGGATGACAGGCGGGTACGCTTATCTGTGATGATTCCCCCAGCCGCACTAAACACCCTCTCCGACAAGACGCTAGCCGCAGGACAAGCAAGCACCTCCAGGGCATACAGCGCTAGTTCAGGCCACGTGTCCAACTTCGACACCCAGTAGTTGTAGGTGGCAGAGGCGTCACGGAGGACGGTCGTGCGATCGGCTACGTACTCCCTCACCATCGTTTTACAGTGCTCCCGCCGACTCAGCCTTGACTGGGGAGCGGTGACACAGTCTTGACGGGGAGCCATAAAGCTGTCCAGGCCCTTAAAGACTGTTGCACTGCATGGGCTGTACATGCTGCTCAATCTCCGCACCTCCCCTGCTACCTGGCCCTCGGAACTGTGCCTTCTGCCACTAGCGCTGTCGGATGGGAATTTTACCATCAGCTTGTCCGCCAGGGTCCTGTGGTATAGCAACACTCTCGAACCCCTTTCCTCTTCGGGAATGAGAGTGGGAAGGTTCTCCTTATAGCGTGGGTCGAGCAGTGTGTACACCCAGTAATCCGTAGTTGCCAGAATGCGTGTAACGCGAGGGTCACGAGAAAGGCATCCTAACATGAAGTCAGCCATGTGTGCCAGGGTACCTGTACGCAACACATAGCTGTCCTCACTCGGAAGATCACTTTCAGGATCCTCCTCCTCAGGCCATACACGCTGAAAGGATGACAGGCAAGCAGCATGGGTACCCTCAGTAGTGGGCCAAGCTGTCTCTTCCCCCTCCTCCTCATGCTCCTCCCACTCCTCCTCCTCCTCCTTAATGCGCTGGGATATAGACATGAGGGTGCTCCGACTATCCAGCGACATACTGTCTTCCCCCGCCTCTGTTTCTGAGCGCAAAGCGTCTGCCTTTATGCTTTGCAGGGAAATTCTCAAGAGGCATAGCAGAGGAATGGTGACGCTAATGATTGCAGCATCGCCGCTCACCATCTGGGTAGACTCCTCAAAGTTTCCAAGGACCTGGCAGATGTCTGCCAACCAGGCCCACTCTTCTGTAAAGAATTGAGGAGGCTGACTCCCACTATGCCGCCCATGTTGGAGTTGGTATTCCACTATAGCTCTATGCTGCTCATAGAGCCTGGCCAACATGTGGAGCGTAGAGTTCCACCGTGTGGGCACGTCGCACAGCAGTCGGTGCACTGGCAGATTAAACCGATGTTGCAGGGTCCGCAGAGTGGCAGCGTCCGTGTGGGACTTGCGGAAATGTGCGCTGAGCCGGCGCACCTTTCCAAGCAGGTCTGACAAGCGTGGGTAGCTTTTCAGAAACCGCTGAACCACCAAATTAAAGACGTGGGCCAGGCATGGCATGTGCGTGAGGCTGCCGAGCTGCAGAGCCGCCACCAGGTTACGGCCATTGTCACACACGACCATGCCTGATTGGAGGCTCAACGGTGCAAGCCAGCGGTCGGTCTGCTCTGTCAGACCCTGCAGCAATTCATGGGCCGTGTGCCTCTTCTCTCCTAAGCTGAGTAGTTTCAGCACGGCCTGCTGGCGCTTACCCACCGCTGTGCTGCCACCCTGCGCGACACTGACTGGTGGCGACGTGCTGCTGCTGACACATCTTGATTGCGAGACAGAGGTTGCGTAGGAGGAGGAGGAGGGTGGTTTAGTGGAGGAAGCATACACCGCCGCAGATACCACCACCGAGCTGGGGCCCGCAATTCTGGGGGTGGATAGGACGTGAGCGGTCCCAGGCTCTGACTCGGTCCCAACCTCCAATAAATTCACCCAATGTGCCGTCAGGGAGATATAGTGGCCCTGCCCGCCAGTACTTGTCCACGTGTCCGGGAACTTTCCAAAGGTTGGGCATCGGTCACGATAAACTCCTCTGGTGGGAGAGGAACCATTGCTGCCCAATCTGGTCAGGGGCCCGAGAACAGTTCCTGGGAGTCTGCCTGCTCCTCAGAATGTGTCATTTTCATGGAGTGAGGAGGCTGGGAGGAAGGAGGAGCAGCAGCCAGAGGATTCAGAGTTGCAGCAGTGGACGGCGCAGAATTCTGGGTGGTCGATAGATTGCTGGATGCACTTTCTGCCATCCACGACAGGACCTGCTCACACTGCTCATCTATATATATAAAATTGAATGTATGTCTGCGTGTCTGTCTGTCTGTTTGTCCCTTATGCGCTACTACACCATTCATCCGATCGCCATGAAACTTTGGGACGTTGTTGAGTGCACTCCTGGGAAGATTATAGGCATAGTACATTTATGCTACGATAAATGGCGCACGTGCAAGCGTCGTCGACAGTTACGACCCCCCACGTAGATCGTTCGATTTCCATCATTGCCACTAATTCTCTCACTTCCCGATGTTGTAGAAACATGAAATTTGGCACGAGCATTGACTATGTCATAAATAGGAAAAGGTAATGGGTCCCAACTTAATTATTCAATTCTAAGCACCAAAGAATTAGCGTCCAAATTTTACGTACGGAATCAAATTTTCTCGCTTCCCAATGTCATAGAAACTTAAAATTTGGCACGAGCATTGATTATGTCATAAATAGGAAAAGCTAATGGGTCCCAACTCAATTATTCAATTCTATGCACCAAAGAATTAGCGTCCACATTTTACGTACGGAATGTAATTTTCTCACATAGAAACTTGAAATTTGGCACGGGCATTGATTATGTCATAAATAGGAAACGCTAATGGGTTCCAACTCGATTATTCAATTGATGCATCCGCCGAACGTTTCGCAAGACAATTGGTGGATATTGAGAATGCTGAGGTAAAATGAAAGCTGTGCTGTGATTGGTTGCAATTTCTTATCCTGCTGAGGTAAAATAAAAGCTGTGCTCTGATTGGTTGTTATTTCTTATACTGCTGAGGTAACATGAAAGCTGTGCTGTGATTGGTTGCTATATATTATCCCGCTGAGGTAACATGAAAGCTGTGCTGTGATGGGTTGCTATATATTATACTGCTGAGGTAACATGAAAGCTGCTGTGCTGTGATTGGTTGTTATATATTATACCGCTGAGGTAACTTGAAAGCTGCACTGTGATTGCTTGTTATCTAGATATATAAAAACGAATGTATGTATGTATGTCTGTCTTCGCAGCAACGCGCGACGGGTACGCTAGTTTTCTAATAAAGGTCAACCGCGTGGACCAATTAATTGTGAGATGAATCTGGGTACCCCTGAAACTTGCCTCTCTCCTAATCCCGCAGCAGTCGGCTGTGATACACCTGGACCAGGAGCTCGGCCTGTGCCCTCACCCTAACATGGGCCTCCGCATCCTCGCCCCCATCCACGTCCTCTAGGCCTACCCCTACTCCTCAGCATGGTGTATTACGAGATTAGCAGAAACAGAACGCTGTAATTAAATGTGCTGCTTATTGTCCTGTGGTTGGAGGCTGACTTCACGTACGTAACGCACTGCACAGGCAGGAAACAATTATGCGCAAAGCTGAGTATTAATTCACCAACTACTACCCCCAGCAGAGACGCTGTAAACGGAAGGCACTGACAGGCAGGCCAAATCTTGTATATTTTTTAATTTGGTGGGAACAACCACAGTGCCTGTAATATGCACTGTATTTCGATTGCCCTGTTGGAGGCTGACTTCGCGTACGTAACGCACTGCAGAGCAGGTAACAATTATGTGCAAGGCTGGGTATTAATTCACCAACTACTACCCCCAGCAGAGACGCTGTAAACTGAAGGCACTGACAGGCAGGCCAAATCTTGTATATTTTTTAACTTGGTGGGAACAACCACGCTGCCTGTGATATGCACTGTATTTCGATTGCCCTGTTGAAGGCTGACTTCGCGTACGTAACGCACTGCAGAGGCAGGAAACAATTATGCGCAAGGCTGGGTATTAATTCACCAACTACTACCCGCAGCAGAGACGCTGTAAACGGAAGGCACTGACAGGCAGGCCAAATCTTGTATATTTTTAAACTTTGTGGGAACAACCACACTGCCTGTGATATACACTGTATTTCGATTGCCCTGTTGGAGGCTGACTTCGCATACGTAATGCACTGAAGAGGCAGGAAAGAATTATGTGCAAGGCTGGGTATTAATTCAACAACTACTACACCCAGCAGAGACGCTGTAAACGGAAGGCACTGACAGGCAGGCCAAATCTTGTATATTTTTTAACTTGGTGGGAACAACCACGCTGCCTGTGATATGCACTGTATTTCGATTGCCTGTTGGAGGCTGACTTCGCGTACGTAACGCACTGCAGAGGCAGGAAACAATTATGCGCAAGGCTGGGTATTAATTCAACAACTACTACCCCCAGCAGAGACGCAGTAAACTGAAGGCAGTGACAGCCTAATATTGTATTTTTTGGAAGTTTTGGGGAAAAAGCCCACTGCCTATATGGCCAGTATACCTCTTTCCCTGCCTCACCAGTACTGCCCCTATGCTGAGTAAAATGACTGCAGACTGAGGACTAGAGATGAGCGAACGTACTCGTCCGAGCTTGATATTCGTGCGAATATTAGGGTGTTCGGGATGCTCGTTACTCGTAACGAGCACCACGCGGTGTTCCGGTTACTTTCAGTTTCCTCTCTGAGACGTTAGCGCTCTTTTCTGGCCAATTGAAAGACAGGGAAGGCATTACAACTTCCCCCTGTGACGTTCAAGCCCTATACCACCCCCCTGCTGTGAGTGGCTGGGGAGATCTGATGTCACCCGAGTATAAAAATCGCCCCCCCCCCCCCCCGCGGCTCGCCACACATGTGTTGTGAGTTAGCTGAGGGACAGTGCTGTTCTATGGAGTTGCTGTAGGGAGAGTGTTTGTAGTGAGTGTAGGCTTCAAGAACCCCAACGGTCCTTCTTAGGGCCACATCTACATGTGTGCAGGCTGCTGTTAGCAGTGGAGAAATTTTTTTTTCTTCTCAAAATCGGCAGTGCAGAGCATTGCACCCGGCATTAGGGACAGAAGTGGTGCTTAGGCAGGGAGAGTGTTAGGAGTGAGTGTAGCCTTCAAGAACCTCAACGGTCCTTTCTAGGGCCACATTTAACCGTGTGGAGTACTGTGCAGACTGTTGTTAGCTGTGTTGCTTTTTTTTTTTTTTCTCAAAATCGGCGGTGCAGAGCATTGCACCCTGCATTGATACTACAGGCACAGAATTGTGTAGGCAGGGCCACAACACAGTTATTAGTCATTGAATAGGCACAGTGGGCCTTTCCTTTTAAACAAAAGGGAAAAAAGTATATTTGCCCTGCCTCTGTCAGTCCTAAGGGCTCTGTGTACGTGTGTGCTGCGTGGAGAACGTAAAAAAATCAGACGCAACCAGCTACGGTTGAGTGCAGCCTTGCGCCAATTTCTTTCCTGCCTGGGAAATACCTGCTCTGCCACAGTTAATAACTCTGCAACAGTAAAGTTCTGTGACACTTTTGCAGGGCCGCAACACAGTTATTAAACTTATTATTCATTCACTAGAGGCAGTGGGCCTTTCCTTTTAAACAAAAGGGAAAAAAGTATATTTGCCCTGTCTCTGACAGCCGTCAGGGCTCTGGGTACGTGTGTGCTGCGTGGAGAACGTAAAAAAATCAGACGCAACCAGCTACGGTTGAGTGCAGCCTTGCGCCAATTTCTTTCCTGCCTGGGAAATACCTGCTCTGCCACAGTTAATAACTCTGCAACAGTAAAGTTCTGTGACACTTTTGCAGGGCCGCAACACAGTTATTAAACGTATTATTCATTCACTAGAGGCAGTGAGCCTTTCCTTTTAAACAAAAGGGAAAAAAGTATATTTGCCCTGCCTCTGACAGCCGTCAGGGCTCTGGGTACGTGTGTGCTGCGTGGAGAACGTAAAAAAATCAGACGCAACCAGCTACGGTTGAGTGCAGCCTTGTGCCAATTTCTTTCCTGCCTGGAAAATACCGGCTCTGCCACAGTTAATAACTCTGCAACAGTAAAGTTCTGTGACACTTTTGCAGGGCCGCAGCACAGTTATTAAACTTATTATTCATTCACTAGAGGCAGTGGGCCTTTCCTTTTTAAAAAAAGTTAAAAAATTATATTTGGCCTGCAGGCTTGCGCCAATTAATTTCCTGCCTGTGAAATCAAATCACTGGTAATACAGCATGCTGAGGGGTAGGGGTAGGCCTAGAGGACGTGGACGCGGCCGAGGACGCGGAGGGCCAAGTGAGGGTGTGGGCACAGGCCGAGCTCCTGATCCAGGTGTGTCGCAGCCGACTGCTGCGCGATTAGGAGAGAGGCACATTTCTGGCGTCCCCACATTCATCGCCCAATTAATGGGTCCACTCGGGAGACCTTTATTAGAAAATGAGCAGTGTGAGCAGGTCCTGTCCTGGATGGCAGAAAGTGCTTCGAGCAACCTATCGTCCAGCCACAGTTCTGCGCCGTCCACTGCTGCAAATCCGAATCCTCTGTCTGTTGCTCCTCCTTCCTCCCAGCCTCCTCACTCCACTACAATGACACATGCTCAGGAGCGGGAAGACTCCCAGGAACTGTTCTCGGGCCCCTGCTCAGATTGGGCAGCAGTGGTTCCTCTCCCACCAGAGGAGTTTATCGTCACTGATGCACAACCATTGGAAAGTTCCCGGGGTCCGGGGGATGAGGCTGGGGACTTCCGCCAACTGTCTCAAGAACTTTCTGTGGGTGAGGAGGACGATGACGATGAGACACAGTTGTCTTGCAGTGAGGTAGTAGTAAGGGCAGTAAGTCCGAGGGAGGAGCGCACAGAGGATTCGGAGGAAGAGCAGCAGGACGATGAGGTGACTGACCCCACCTGGTGTGCAACGCCTACACAGGAAAGGTCTTCAGAGGGGGAGGCACGGGCAGCAGCAGGGCAGGTTGCAAGAGGCAGTGCGGTGGCCAGGGGTGGAGGCAGGGCCAGACCGAATAATCCACCAACTGTTTCCCAAAGCGCACCCTCGCGCCATGCCACCCTGCAGAGGCTGAGGTGCTCTAAGGTCTGGCAGTTTTTCACAGAGACGCCTGACGACCGATGAACAGTGGTGTGCAACCTTTGTCGCGCCAAGATCAGCCGGGGAGCCACCACCAACAGCCTCACCACCACCAGCATGCGCAGACATATGATGGCCAAGCAACCCACAAGGTGGGACGAAGGCCGTTCACCGCCTCCGGTTTTCACCGCTGCCTCTCCCCCTGTGCCCCAACCTGCCACAGAGATACAACCCCCCTCTCAGGACACAGGCACTACCGTCTCATGGCCTGCCCCCACACCCTCACCTCCGCTGTCCTCGGCCCCATCCACCAATGTCTCGCACCGCACAGTCCAGCCGTCGCTAACGCAAGTGTTGGAGCGCAAGCGCAAGTACGCCGCCATTCACCCGCACGCTCAATCGTTAACCGTCCACATAGCCAAATTTATTAGCCTTGAGATGCTGCCGTATAGGGTTGTGGAAACGGAGGCTTTCAAAGCTATGATTGCGGCGGCGGCCCCGCGCTACTCAGTTCCCAGTTGCCACTACTTTTCCCGATGTGCCGTCCCAGCCCTGCACGGCCACGTCTCCCGCAACATTGTACGCGCCCTCACCAATGCGGTTAGTGGCAAGGTCCACTTAACTACGGACACGTGGACAAGCATAGGCGGGCAGGGCCACTACATCTCCCTGACGGCACATTGGGTGAATTTAGTGGAGGCTGGGACAGAGTCAGAGCCTTGGACCGCTAACGTCCTACCCACCCCCAGAATTGCGGGCCACAGCTCGGTGGTGGTATGTTCGGCGGTGTATGCTACCTCCACTAAAGCACCCTCCTCCTCCTCAACCTCTGTCTCGCAATCTAGATGTGTCAGCAGCAGGAGGACGTCGCCAGCAGTCGGTGTCGCGCAGCGTGGCAGCACAGCGGTGGGCAAACGGCAGCAGGCCGTGCTGAAACTACTCAGCTTAGGAGATAGGAGGCACACGGCCCACGAACTGCTGCAGGGTCTGACAGAGCAGACCGACCGCTGGCTTGCGCCGCTGAGCCTCCAACCGGGCATGGTCGTGTGTGACAACGGCCGTAACCTGGTGGCGGCTCTGCAGCTCGGCAGCCTCACGCACGTGCCATGCCTGGCCCACGTCTTTCATTTGGTGGTTCAGCGCTTTCTGAAAAGCTACCCACGCTTGTCAGACCTGCTCGTAAAGGTGCGCCGGCTCTGCGTACATTTCCGCAAGTCCCACACGGACGCTGCCACCCTGCGCACCCTGCAATATCGCTTTAATCTGCCAGTGCACCGACTGCTGTGCGACGTGCCCACACGGTGGAACTCTACGCTCCACATGTTGGCCAGGCTCTATGAGCAGCGTAGAGCTATCGTGGAATACCAACTCCAACATGGGCGGCGCAGTGGGAGTCAGCCTCCTCAATTATTTTCAGAAGAGTGGGCCTGGTTGGCAGACATCTGCCAGGTCCTTGGAAACTTTGAGCAGTCTACCCAGGTGGTGAGCGGCGATGCTGCAATCATTAGCGTCACCATTCCTCTGCTATGAATCTTGAGAAGTTCCCTGCAAACCATAAAGGCAGCCGCTTTGTGCTCGGAAACGGAGGCGGGGGAAGACAGTATGTCGCTGGATAGTCAGAGCACCCTCCTGTCTATATCTCAGCGCATTCAGGAGGAGGAGGGGGAGGAGCATGAGGAGGATGAGGAGGAGGGGGAAGAGACAGCTTGGCCCACTGCTGACGGTGCCCCTGCTGCTTGCCTGTCATCCTTTCAGTGTGTATGGCCTGAGGAGGAGGAGGAGGAGGAGGAGGAGGAGGAGGATCCTGAAAGTGATCTTCCTAGTGAAGACAGCCATGTGTTGCGTACGGGTACCCTGGCACACATGGCTGACTTCATGTTAGGATGCCTTTCTCGTGACCCTCGCGTTGCACGCATTCTGGCCACTACGGATTACTGGGTGTACACAGTGCTTGACCCACGCTATAAGGAGAACCTTCCCAGTCTCATTCCCGAAGAGGAAAGGGGTTCGAGAGTGTTGCTATACCACAGGACCCTGGCGGACAAGCTGATGGTAAAATTCCCATCCGACAGCGCTAGTGGCAGAAGGCGCAGTTCCGAGGGCCAGGTAGCAGGGGAGGTGCGGAGATCGAGCAGCATGTACAGCCCAGGCAGTGCAACAGTCTTTAAGGGCCAGGACAGCTTTATGGCTCCCCACCAAGACTGTGTCACCGCTCCCCAGTCAAGGCTGAGTCGGCGGGAGCACTGTAAAAGGATGGTGAGGGAGTACGTAGCGGATCGCACGACCGTCCTCCGTGACGCCTCTGCCACCTACAACTACTGGGTGTCGAAGCTGGACACGTGGCCTGAACTCGCGCTGTATGCCCTGGAGGTGCTTGCTTGTCCTGCGGCTAGCGTCTTGTCGGAGAGGGTGTTTAGTGCGGCTGGGGGAATCATCACAGAAAAGCGTACCCGCCTGTCAACCGACAGTGCCGACAGGCTTACACTCATCAAGATGAACAAAGCCTGGATTTCCCCAGACTTCTCTTCTCCACCAGCGGAGAGCAGCAATACGTAAGCAATACGTAGGCTGCACCCGCTGATAGAAGCATAGTTCTCTCTCACCATCCAAAGCGGGGACATTTCTGCTTCATCAATCTGTGTCTAATATTCCTCCTCCTGCTCCTCCTCCTGAAACCTCACGTAATCACGCTGAACGGGCAATTTTTCTTAGGGCCACAAGGCTCACTCATCTAATTTTTCTAAACAATTTTTATATGTTTCAATGCTCTTAAAAGCGTTGAAACTTTAACTTGAACCAATTTTTCGTTAAACTGGGCTGCCTCCAGGCCTAGTTACCACTTAAGCCACATTAACCAAAGCGATTAATGGGTTTCACCTGCCATCTTGGTTGGGCATGGCCAATTTTTACTGAGGTACATTAGTACTGTTGGTACACCAATTTTTTGGGGCCCTCACCTACAGTGTAATCATAGCAATTTCTATGTTCTTCGCCTGCACTCATGGTACAGAAAGGTGTGTGGGGTTGGCCTACACTTTAGCTACATAAATGTAACTTGGGCCTTGGCTATACTGCAGCTACTGAAATGGAACTAAGACTGCGCTCCCACTATACTGCTGCTTCGGAATTGTTCCTGGGGCCGGTCTTGAGTGCTACTATTACTGACATGGAACAAAGACTGCGCTCCCACTATACTGCTGCTTCGGAATTGTTACTGGGGCCTGTCTTGAGTGCTACTATTGCTGACATGGAACGAAGACTGCGCTCCCGCTATACTGCTGCTTCGGAATTGTTACTGGGGCCTGTCTTGAGTGCTACTATTACTGACATGGAACGAAGACTGCGCTCCCACTATACTGCTGCTTCAGAATTGTTACTGGGGCCTGTCTTGAGTGCTACTATTACTGACATGGAACGAAGACTGCGCTCCCACTATACTGCTGCTTCGGAATTGTTACTGGGGCCTGTCTTGAGTGCTACTATTGCTGACATGGAACGAAGACTGCGCTCCTCCTATAATGCTGCTAGTGATATGTTAGTGGGGCCTTTCCTAATGCTACGGCTGAAATGTTACGAATTATGGGCTCTGCCTATACCGCTGCTAATGGTATGTCTCTGGGGTGTGGAAACAGAGGCTTCCCAAAGACATGATGGCGGCGAGGCCATTTCCCACCAACGCGGTTACTGTTAAGGTGCATATAACCACGGACACGTGGAGAGGACACGTAGTGCCTCAAAAACATCCCCCTCCTCCTCCAACGGGGAAAACATTCTTGGCAAATGCCTTTGCATTGGTTCGTCTGGTGGCAGTCCAAGAATTTCACCTTTACCGACACTACAAGAGAGCCCCCCCACCATCCCCCCGCCACGGCCCACTTAATCCTGGCCACATTCCGAAAACCAACAAAATAAAACCGCGCTACTAGGTCCGCAGTCACCACCACATTACTACCAATGCGGTTACTGTTAAGGTGCATATAACCACGGACACGTGGAGAGGACACGTAGTGCCTCAAAAACATCCCCCCGCCACGGCCCACTTAATCCTGGCCACATTCCGAAAACCAACAAAATAAAAACGCGCTACTAGGTCCGCAGTCACCACCACATTACCACCAACGCGGTTACTGTTAAGGTACATATTACCAGTCTGACTGGGGCATGCAGACACCTTGACAGAATGAATAGTGTGTGGCACATAGGTTCCCCATTGCTATGCCCACGTGTGCAGCTCCTGATGGCGGTGGCACAGGATTCTATTTCTCATTGCTTCTGTACAGCATTGTGGGCTATCGCCCCACCACTTTTAAAGAGGGTCGCTGCCTAGCCGTGCCAACCCCTCTGCAGTGTGTGCCTGCGGTTCCTCCTCATGGCAGACGCACTTATAAATAGACATGAGGGTGGTGTGGCATGAGGGCAGCTGAAGGCTGCGCAGGGACAGTTTGTTGTGCGCTGTGGACACTGCGTCGTGGGGTGGGGGTTGGGCAGCATGTAACCCAGGAGAAGTGGCAGCGGAGAGTCATCCAGGCAGTGATTGTGCTTTGTTGTAGCTAGTGTGGTGCTTAGCAAAGGTATGCCATGCTAATGAGGGCTTTTCAGAAGTAAAAGTTTTTGGGAGGGGGGGGCCACTCTTGCCGCTATTGTGGCTTAATAGTGGGACCTGTGAACTTGAGATGCAGGCCAACACGTAGGCCCTCGCCTGCCCTATCCGTTGCTGTGTCGTTCCCATCACTAAACACATCAGAGAAGTTACAGGAGGTTAACAGCAGAATGGGCCATATGGAGAACAAAATAGAGGAAGCAGTTAAGTCCCACAATGAACTGCTAGATGCCCATTATGAATTTGAGGGAATGGTTACAAAGCTGCAAACCAAGCATTAGGGTACTCGAGATGCTCGCTACTCGAGTTAAACACCACGCAGTGCTCGAGTAAATTTGATTTTCCCTCCCCGCATGTTTAGCGCTATTTTTGTAGCTACTAAACATGCAGGAAAGGCATTACTACTAGAGATGAGCGAACGCGTTCGTCCGAGCTTGATATTCGTGCGAATATTAGGGTGTTCGGGATGTTCGTTATTCGTAACGAACACCATGCGGTGTTCTGGTTACTTTCACTTCCTTCCCTGAGACGTTAGCGCGCTTTTCTGGCCAATTGAAAGACAGGGAAGGCATTACAACTTCCCCCTGCAACGTTTAAGCCCTATACCACCCCCCTGCTGTGAGTGGCTGGCGAGATCAGGTGTTCGCCTAATATAAAAGTCGGCCCCTCCCGCGGCTCGCCTCAGATGCGGTGTGAGTTAGATGAGGGACAGTGCTGTTTGTACCGGAGCTGCTGTAGGGAAAGAATTGGTAGTTAGTGTAGGCTTCAAGACCCCCCAAAGGTCCTTATTAGGGCCACTGATAGCTGTGTGTTGGCTGCTGTTAGCAGTGGGATTTTTTTTTTTCTCAAAATCGCCTCTGCAGACCGTTGCACCTGGCATTAGGGACAGAAGTGCTGCATAGGCAGGGAGAGTGTTAGGAGTGAGTGTAGCCTTCAAGAACCTCAACGGTCCTTTCTAGGGCCATATTTATCCGTGTGCAGTACTGTCCAGGCTGCTGTTAGCTGTGCTGCATTTTTTTTGGGCTTCTCAAAATCGTCTCTGCAGAGCATTCCACCCTCCATTGATACTGCAGGGAAAGAATTGTATAGGCAGGGCCACAACACAGTTATTATTCATAGAATATACGCAGTGCTGCCTGTTGGTGGGAAAAAACTGAAAACAAATCTATTTGTCCAGCCTCTGTCCGTCCTTACGCCTGTGGAGACGTGTGAGCTGCGTGAAAAACATTGCTAAATCATACGCACCCAGCTACGCTTTACTGCTGGCTTCGCCATTTGCTTTCCTTAATTGGGAAAAAAATACCTGCTCTGCCAGAGTTATAATAACTCTGCTACCCTCACGTTCTGTGACACATAAGCAGGGACACAGCACAGTTATTAAACTTCTCATGTTCATTGAATATACGCAGTGCTGCCTGTTGGTGGGAAAAAACTGAAAACAAATCTATTTGTCCAGCCTCTGTCCGTCCTTACGCCTGTGGAGACGTGTGAGCTGCGTGAAAAACATTGCTAAATCATACGCACCCAGCTACGCTTTACTGCTGGCTTCGCCATTTGCTTTCCTTAATTGGGAAAAAAATACCTGCTCTGCCAGAGTTATAATAACTCTGCTACCCTCACGTTCTGTGACACATAAGCAGGGACACAGCACAGTTATTAAACTTCTCATGTTCATTGAATATACGCAGTGCTGCCTGTTGGTGGGAAAAAACTGAAAACAAATCTATTTGTCCAGCCTCTGTCCGTCCTTACGCCTGTGGAGACGTGTGAGCTGCGTGAAAAACATTGCTAAATCATACGCACCCAGCTACGCTTTACTGCTGGCTTCGCCATTTGCTTTCCTTAATTGGGAAAAAAATACCTGCTCTCCAAGAGTTATAATAACTCTGCTACCCTCACGTTCTGTGACACATAAGCAGGGACACAGCACAGTTATTAAACTTAGATAATTCATTCACTAGAGGCAGTGGGGCCTTTCGTTTTCCAAAAAGGGCAAAAATTATATTTGGCCTGCAGTCTTGCGCCAATTTATTTCCTGCCTGTGAAATCAAATCACTGGTAATACAGCATGCTGAGGGGTAGGGGTAGGCCTAGAGGACGTGGACGCGGCCGAGGACGCGGAGGGCCAAGTCAGGGTGTGGGCACAGGCCAAGCTCCTGATCCAGGTGTGTCGCAGCCGACTACTGCGCGATTAGGAGAGAGGCACGTTTCTGGCGTCCCCACATTCATCGCCCAATTAATGGGTCCACGCGGGAGACGGTTATTAGAAAATGAGCAGTGTGAGCAGGTCCTGTCCTGGATGGCAGAAAGTGCTTCGAGCAACCTATCGTCTACCCGCAGTTCTGCGCCGTCCACTGCTGCCAATCCGAATCCTCTGTCTGCTGCTCCTCCTTCCTCCCAGCCTCCTCACTCCACTACAATAACACCTGCTCAGGAGCGGGAGCACTCCCAGGAACTGTTCTCGGGCCCCTGCTTAGATTGGGCAGCAGCGGTTCCTCTCCCACCAGAGGAGTTTATCGTCACTGATGCCCAACCTTTCGAAAGTTCCCGGGGTCCGGGGGAAGAGGCTGGGGACTTCCGCCAACTGTCTCAACAACTTTCTGTGGGTCAGGAGGACGATGACGATCAGACACAGTTGTCTTGCAGTGAGGTAGTAGTAAGGGCAGTAAGTCCCAGGGAGCAGCGCACAGAGGATTCGGAGGAAGAGCAGCAGGACGATGAGGTGACTGACCCCACCTGGTGTGCAACGCTTACTCAGGAGGACAGGTCTTCAGAGGGGGAGTCAAGGGCATCAGCAGGGCAGGTTGTAAGAGGCAGTGCGGTGTCCAGGGCCAGGGGTAGAGGCAGGGCCAGACCGAATAATCCACCAAGTGTTTCCCAAAGCGCCCCCTCGCGCCATGCCACCCTGCGGAGGCCGAGGTGCTCTAAGGTCTGGCAGTTTTTCACAGAGACGCCTGACGACCGACGAACAGTGGTGTGCAACCTTTGTCGCGCAAAGCTCAGCCGGGGAGCCAACACCAACAGCCTCACCACCACCACCATGCGCAGACATATGATGGCCAAGCACCCCGCAAGGTGGGACAAAGGCCGTTCACCGCCTCCGGTTTGCACCCCTGCCTCTCCCCCTGTGCCCCAACCTGCCACTGAGATGCAACCCCCCTCTCAGGACACAGGCACTACCGCCTCATGGCCTGCACCCACACCCTCATCTCCGCTGTCCTCGGCCCCATCCAGCAGTGTAGTTCAGCGCACCGTTCAGCCGTCGCTTGCGCAAGTGTTCGAGCGCAAGCGCAAGTACGCCGCCACGCACCCGCACGCTCAAACGTTAACCGTCCGCATCGCAAAATTCATCAGCCTTGAGATGCTGCCGTATAGGGTTGTGGAAACGGAGTCCTTCAAAAGTATCATGGAGGCGGCGGCCCCGCGCTACTCAGTTCCCAGTCGCCACTACTTTTCCCGATGTGCCGTCCCAGCCCTGCACGACCACGTCTCCCGCAACATTGTGCGCGCCCTCACCAACGCGGTTACTGCCACGGTCCACTTAACTACGGACACGTGGACAAGCACAGGCGGGCAGGGCCACTACATCTCCCTGACGGCACATTGGGTGAATTTAGTGGAGGCTGGGACAGAGTCAGAGCCTGGGACCGCTCACGTCCTACCCACCCCCAGAATTGCGGGCCCCAGCTCGGTGCTGGTATCTGCGGAGGTGTATGCTTCCTCCACTAAAGCACCCTCCTCCTCCTCCTCCTCCTCTGTCTCACAATCAAGATGTGTTAGCAGCAGCATGTCGCCAGCAGTCGGTGTCGCGCGGTGTGGCAGCACAGCGGTGGGCAAGCGTCAGCAGGCCGTGCTGAAACTACTCAGCTTAGGCGATAAGAGGCACACGGCCCACGAACTGCTGCAGGGTCTGACACAGCAGACCGACCGCTGGCTTGCGCCGCTGAGCCTCCAACCGGGCATGGTCGTGTGTGACAACGGCCGTAACCTGGTGGCGGCTCTGCAGCTCGGCAGCCTCACGCACGTGCCATGCCTGGCCCACGTCTTTAATTTGGTGGTTCAGCGCTTTCTGAAAAGCTACCCACGCTTGTCAGACCTGCTCGTAAAGGCGCGCCGGCTCTGCGCACATTTCCGCAAGTCCCACACGGACGCTGCCACCCTGCGCACCCTGCAACATCACTTTAAGCTGCCAGTGCACCGACTGCTGTGCGACGTGCCCACACGGTGGAACTCTACGCTCCACATGTTGACCAGGCTCTATGAACAGCGTAGAGCTATAGTCGAATACCAACTCCAACATGGGCGGCGCAGTGGGAGTCAGCCTCCTCAATTCCTTTCAGAAGAGTGGGCCTGGTTGGCAGACATCTGCCATGTCCTTGGTAATTTTGAGGAGTCTACCCAGGTGGTGAGCGGCGATGCTACAATCATTAGCGTCACCATTCCTCTGCTATGCATCTTGAGAAATTCCCTGCAAACCATAAAGGCAGCTGCTTTGCGCTCGGAAACGGGGGCGGGGGAAGACAGTATGCCGCTGGATAGTCAGGGCACCCTCCTGTCTATTTCTCAGCGCGTACAGGAGGAGGAGGAGGAGCATGAGGAGGATGAGGAGGAGGGGGAAGAGACAGCTTGGGCCGCTGCTGACGGTACATCGGCTGATTGCCTGTCATCCTTTCAGCGTGTATGGCCTGAGGAGGAGGAGGAGGAGGAGGAGGAGGATCCTGAAAGTGATCTTCCTAGTGAAGACAGCCATGTGTTGCGTACAGGTACCCTGGCACACATGGCTGACTTCATGTTAGGATGCCTTTCTCGTGACCCTCGCGTTGCACGCATTCTGGCCACTACGGATTACTGGGTGTACACACTGCTCGATCCACGGTATAAGGCGAACCTGCCCACTCTGATTCCCGAAGAGGAAAGGGGTTCGAGAGTGTTGCTATACCACAGGACCCTTGCGGACAAGCTGATGGTAAAATTCCCAGCCGACAGCGCTAGTGGCAGAAGGCGCAGTTCCGAGGGCCATGTTGCAGGGGATGTGCGTAGATCGAGCAGCATGTACATCCCAGGCAGTGCAACAGTCTTTAAGGGCCTGGCCAGCTTTATGGCTCCCCACCAAGACTGTGTCACCGCTCCCCAGTCACGGCTGAGTCGGCGGGAGCACTGCAAACGGATGGTGAGGGAGTACGTAGCGGATCACACGACCATCCTTGGTGACGCCTCTGCCCCCTACAACTACTGGGTGTCGAAGCTGGACACGTGGCCTGAACTAGCCCTGTATGCCCTTGAGGTGCTTGCTTGTCCTGCGGCTAGCGTGTTGTCGGAGAGGGTGTTTAGTGCGGCTGGGGGAATCATCACAGATAAGCGTAGCCGCTTGTCAACCGACAGTGCCGACAGGCTAACACTCATCAAGATGAACAAAGGCTGGATTTCCCCAGACTTCTGTTCTCCACCAGCGGACAGCAGCGATACGTAAGCAATACGTAGGCTGCACCCGCGGATGGAAGCTACGTTCTCTCTCACCATCCAAAACGGGGACATTTCTGCTTCATCAATCTGTGTCTAATATTCCTCCTCCTCCTCCTCCTGCTCCTCCTCCTGAAACCTCACGTAATCACGCTGAACGGGCAATTTTTCTTAGGGCCACAAGGCTCACTCAAATAATTTTTCAGAACAATTTTTATAAGTTTCAATGCGCTTAAAAGCATTGGAACTTTAACTTGAACCAATTTTTCGTTACACTGGGCTGCCTCCAGGCCTAGTTACCACTTAAGCCACATTAACCAAAGCGATTAATGGGTTTCACCTGCCCTCTTGGCTGGCCATGGCCAATTTTTGGGATGTACATTAGTACTGTTGATACAGCAATTTTTGTGGGCCCTCGCCTACAGTGTAATCAAATTAATTTTTAGCCCACCTGCATTACAGCTGACGTTACCTCAGCTGTGTTGGGCAATGCAATGGGATATTTCTATGTACCGCCGGTGGCTTCCTGGCACCCACCCAGGCAGTGGGTCCACAGGGAGTTAAACCTACATGTGTCCACTTGTAAAGAACCCCAGTCTGACTGGGGCATGCAGTGTGGGCCGAAGCCCACCTGTATTACGCACGACATTACTACCTCAGCTGTGTTGGGCAATGCAATGGGATATTTTTGTGTACCGCCGGTGGGTTCCAGGGAGCCACCCATGCTGTAGGTGCACACTGAGTTTTTAATACATCTGTACACTTCTAAAGAACCCGTCTGACTGGGGCATGCAGTGTGGGCCGAAGCCCACCTGTATTACGCACGACATTACTACCTCAGCTGTGTTGGGCAATGCAATGGGATATTTCTATGTACCGCCGGTGGCTTCCTGGCACCCACCCAGGCAGTGGGTCCACAGGGAGTTAAACCTACATGTGTCCACTTGTAAAGAACCCCAGTCTGACTGGGGCATGCAGTGTGGGCCGAAGCCCACCTGTATTACGCACGACATTACTACCTCAGCTGTGTTGGGCAATGCAATGGGATATTTTTGTGTACCGCCGGTGGGTTCCAGGGAGCCACCCATGCTGTAGGTGCACACTGAGTTTTTAATACATCTGTACACTTCTAAAGAACCCGTCTGACTGGGGCATGCAGTGTGGGCCGAAGCCCACCTGTATTACGCACGACATTACTACCTCAGCTGTGTTGGGCAATGCAATGGGATATTTCTATGTACCGCCGGTGGCTTCCTGGCACCCACCCAGGCAGTGGGTCCACAGGGAGTTAAACCTACATGTGTCCACTTGTAAAGAACCCCAGTCTGACTGGGGCATGCAGTGTGGGCCGAAGCCCACCTGTATTACGCACGACATTACTACCTCAGCTGTGTTGGGCAATGCAATGGGATATTTCTATGTACCGCCGGTGGCTTCCTGGCACCCACCCAGGCAGTGGGTCCACAGGGAGTTAAACCTACATGTGTCCACTTGTAAAGAACCCCAGTCTGACTGGGGCATGCAGTGTGGGCCGAAACCCACCTGCATTAACCCTTTCCAGTCCACTGTGTGACCTGTGAAGACATTAGGGTTTAAGGCTGTACAGCTCCGTTGTTGGTAGACGTCCGTCGGGGTTCTCTTACTGTATATTGCCAGCCTCTCTGCTGTCGGAGCCTATCCTACGTGTCAGCTCATGCAGTACTGGCTTTAGCCAGCATATAGCGCCGTTGTATAACGGCAGAAAAAGAGTAAGCCCCCTAGGAAAACCATATACAAATTGGATTGGAAAGGGTTAAGCACAACATTACTACCTCAGCTGTGTTGGGCAATGCAATGGGATATTTCAATGTACCGCCGGTGGCTTCCTGGCACCCACCCATGCTGTAGGTGCACACGGAGTTTTTACTACATCTGTACACTTATAAAGAACCCCAGTCAGACTGGGGCATGCAGTGTGGGCCGAAGCCCACCTGCATTAAGCACGACATTACTACCTCAGCTGTGTTGGGCAATGCAATGGGATATTTCTGTGTACCGCCGGTGGGTTCCAGGGAGCCACCCATGCTGTGGGTCGACAGGGACTTCACAATAGGGAGTTGTACCTGCCTGTGTCTATGAATTAAAAAGCCCGGTCTGACTGGGGCATGCAGACACCTTGACAGAATGAATAGTGTGTGGCACATAGGTTCCCCATTGCTATGCCCACGTGTGCAGCTCCTGATGGCGGTGGCACAGGATTCTATTTCTCATTGCTTCTGTACAGCATTGTGGGCTATCGCCCCGCCCCTTTTAAAGAGGGTCGCTGCCTAGCCGTGCCAACCTCTGCAGTGTGTGCCTGCGGTCCCTCGTCATGGCAGACGCAATTCTAAATAGACATGAGCGTGGTGTGGCATGAGGGCAGCTGAAGGCTGCGCAGGGACACTTTGGTGTGCGCTGTGGGGGGGAGGGGGGGCGGTTGGGCAGCATGTAACCCAGGAGAAGTGTCAGTGGAGTGTCATGCAGGCAGTGATTGTGCTTTGTTGGAGGTAGTGTGGTGCTTAGCAAAGGTATGCCATGCTAATGAGGGCTTTTCAGAAGTAAAAGTTGTTGGGAGGGGGGGGGGGCCCACTCTTGCCGGTATTGTGGCTTAATAGTGGGACCTGGGAACTTGAGATGCAGCCCAACATGTAGCCCCTCGCCTGCCCTATCCGTCACTGTGTCATTCCCATCACTTTCCTGAATTGCCCAGATTTTCACACAGGAAAACCTTAGCGAGCATCGGCGAAATACAAAAATGTTCTGGTCGCCCATTGACTTCAAAGGGGTTCGTTGTTCGAAACGAACCCTCGAGCATCACGGGAAGTTCGTTACGAATAACGAACACCCGAACATTTTGGTGTTCGCTCATCTCTAATTACTACTTTCTGCTGTGACGTCCCAACCCTCTGCACGTCTACAGCAGTGAGTGGCTGGTGGGATCAGGTGACCGCCGAGTACTTAAAGTGGTGCTACCCGCGGCTCGCCTGAGATGCATGCTGGTAGAGGTTAAGGAAAGAGTTACTACTGGGATAAAGGAAAGTGTTAGAGTAGGGATCGTATCTTCAAGAACCGAACATTCCTTCTTAAGGCTTTTCTTCATTGTGCGCATTACTTTTTTGGCTGGCTGGGAGCAGTAGTGCACCATTTCTTTTCCTTTTTAAGCATCTAGCCCTGTACAGAGCATCTCACATCTACCATTCTCTGTGTGCGGTGAATTAGCCAGAGTTCTCATTGCTAAACAGTGGGCTAATTTTTTCTGGTGCTATGCAGAGCATCTCACATCTCCCATGCGCTGTGTGCAGTGAATTAGCCGGAGTTCTCATCGCTAAACAGGGGTAATTTTTTCTGGGGCTGTGCAGAGCATCTCACATCTCCCATTCGCTGTGTGAAGTGAATTTGCCAAAATTCTCATTGCTAAACAGTAGGCTAATTTTTTGGGGGGGCTGTGCAGAGCATTTCACATCTTCCATTCGCTGTGTGCATGGAATTAGCAGGAGTTCTCATTGCTAAACAGATTGCTTATTTTTTCTGGGGCTGTGCAGGGCATCTCGCATCTTGCATTTGCTGTGTGCATTGAATTAGCCGTAAATCTCATCGCTAAACAGGAGTAATTTTTTCTGGGGCTGTGCAGAGCATCTCACATCTCCCATTCGCTGTGTAAAGTGAATTAGGCAAAGGTAGTTCCCATCGCTAAGCAGTGTGTTAATTTTGCTGGTCCAGAGCAGAGCATCTCACATCTCCCACTCACTGTGTGCGGTGAAGTAACTGTAATTCTCATCGCTAAACAGTGGGCTAATTTTTTCTGAGCTGTGCAGAGCATCTCACACATCCCAGTCTCTGTGTGCGGTGTATTAGCCGTAATTCTCATCGCTAAACAGTGGGTTCATTTTTCTGGGGCTGTGGAGAGCATCTTACATCTCCCATTCGCTGTGTGCGGTGAATTAGGCAAAGGTAGTTCCCATCGCTAAGCAGTGCGCTAAATTTGCTGGTCCAGAGCAGAGCATCTCACATCTCCCACTCACTGTGTGCGGTGAAGTACCTGTAATTCTCAGTGCTAAACAGTGGGCTTATTTTTTTTGTGGCTGTACAGAGCATCTCACGTCTTCCATTCGCTGTGTGCTGTGAATTAGCAGGAGTTCTCATTGCTAAACAGTTGGCTATTTTTTTCTGGGGCTGTGCAGAGCATCTCACATCTTCCATTCGCTGTGTGCCATAAATTAGCTGTAATTCTCATTGCTAAACAGTGTGCTAATTTTTTCTGCGGCTGTGAAGAGCATCTCACATCTCCCATTCTCTGTGTGCGGTGAATTAGCCGTAATTCTCATTGCTAAACAGTGGGCTAATTTTTTCTGCGGCTGTGCAGAGCAATTCACATCTTCTATTCGCTGTGAGCTAAATTAGCCGAAGCTAGTTCCCATCACTAAGCGTTAATTTTGCTGGCCAAGAGCAGAGCATCTCACATCTGTTATTCGCTGTGTGCAGCGAATTAGCTGTAATTCTCGACGCTAAACAGAGGACCATTTTTTTCTGGGGCTATGCAAAGCATCTCACATCTTCCATTCGCTGTTTGCTGTGAATTATCAGGAGTTCTCATTGCTAAACAGTTGGCTAATTTTTTCGGGGGCTGTGCAGAGCATCTCATATCTCCCATTCCTTGTGTGCCGTAAATTACGTGTAATTCTCATCGCCAAACAGTGGGCTAATTTTTTTCTGTGGCTGTGCAGAGCATCTCACATCTCCCATTCGCTGTGTGCGATGAATTACCCGAAGCTAGTTCCAATCGCTAAGCAGTGCGTTAATTTTGCTGGCCCAGAGCAGAGCATCTCACATCTCCCATTCTCTGTGTGCGGTATATTAGCTGTAATTCTCATCGCGAAACAGTGGGCTAATTTTTTCTGTGGCTGTGCAGAGCCATGTGCCTCTTGTCACCTGAGCTAATTAGTTTCAGCACAACTTGCTGACGCTTGCCCACCGCTGTGCTGCCGCTATGCTTCCGCGCGCTACCGACTGCTGGCGACGTGCTCACACTTCTTAATTAAGAGGTAGAGATGGCAGAGGAGGAGGGGGGGTGGAGGAGGTGGCATAAAACGCCGCAGATAACAGCAACGAGATAGGACCCTCTATTCTGGGTGTGGGTAGGATGTGAGTGGTCCCAGGCTCTGACTCGGTCCCAGCCTTCACCAAATTCACCCAATGTGCCGTCAGTACTTGTCCACGTGCCCGTGGTTAAGTGGACCTTCCTAGTAACCACGTTGGTGAGGGCACGATTTATGTTGCAGGAGACTTGCTGGTGTAGGGCTGGGACGGCACATCGGGAAAAATAGTGGCGACTGGGGACCGAGTAGCGTGCGACCGCCGCCGCCATCATGTTTTTGAAAGCCTCCGTTTCCACAAGCCTGTGTGGCAACATCTCCAGGCTGATTAATTTGGCAATGTGCACGTTTAAAGCTTGTGTGTGCGGATGGGTGGTGGCATATTTGCCCTTTCACTCCAACACTTGCGTTAGCGACAGCTGAACGCTGCGCTGAGAGACATTGCAGGTTGGCGTGGAGAACAGTGAAGGTGAGGGTGTGGGTGCAGGTTGGGAGGCGCTCATGCCTGTGTCCTAGGAGGGGGATTGGATCTGTGTGGCAGGTTGGGGAACAGGGGAAGAGGCAGTGGTGTGTCCCGGAGGCAGTGAACGGCCTTCGTCCCACCTTGTAGGGTGCTTGGCCATCATATGCCTGCGCATGCTGGTGGTGGTGAGGCTGGTGGTGGTGGCTCCCCGGCTGATCTTGGCGTGACAAAGGTTGCACACCACTGTTCGTCGGTCGTCTGCACTCTCAGTGAAAAACTGAGAGACCTTTGAACACCTAGCCCTCTGCACGGTGGCTTGGTGCGAGGGGGTGCTTTTGGAAACAGTTGGGGGATTCTTCGCTCTGGCCCTGCCTCTACCCCTGGCCACTCCACTGCCTCTTCCAACCTGTACTGCTGCTGCACTTGCCTCCCCCTCTGAAGCCCTGTCCTCAGTAGGCTTAGCAAACCAGGTGGGGTCAGTCACCTCATCGTCCAGCTGCTCTTCCTCCGAATCATCTGTGCGCTCCTCCCTCGGACTTACTGCCCTTACTACTACCTCACTGACAGACAACTGTGTCTCATCATCATCCTCACCCACAAAAAGCTCTTGAAACAGTTGCCGGAAGTCCCCAGCCTCATCACCTGGACTTCGGCAACTTTCCAAAGGTTGGGCATTGGTCACGACAAACTCGTCAGGTGAGAGTGGAACCGTTTTTTCCCCCACTCATGGCAGCGGCCTGAGAACAGTTCCTGGAAGTCTACCTGCTCAGAATATGTCATTTTCAAGGAGTGCGGAGGCTGGGAGGAAGGAGGAGCAGCCAGAGGATTCAGAGTTGCGGTCCCTATGCCGGGAGTAGTGAAATGCGTAGAAGACTAGATGGTCGATACATTGCTGGACACGTTTTTTACCATCCACGACAGGACTTGCTCGCACTGCTCTGTTTGTAATAAAGGTCTACCACGCGGATCGGTAAATTATGACATGAAGCTGGGAAGCCCAGAAACGTGCCTCTCTCCAAATCCCGCAGCAGCTGGCTGTAATTCACCACTCCCAGGAACTCGGCCGGTGCCCACACCCTCATTTGGATGCCCGCGTCCTCAACCCTTACCCCTACTCCTCATCATGGCGGATTACGAATAGAGCAGGGCCCAAATAAATTACCCCACTGTACAGCACTGACCACTGTGGCTTAATTCACTGCACACAGAGTCTTTTGGATAGCAGAGGCTCTATGCTGTGACTTGAAAAAAGTAACCCGCTGTCTCGTGCTGATACCTAGAGGTCATTTACCGCTCACAGAGACTTGTAGATTATAGAGGCTTTGTGGAGTGGGAGAAGACTCTAAAGCCAGTGGATAGTGCTGGTAACTGTGGCTATCTCAACTCCACCAAGGAAAGAGTATTGTGAGACACTCTGCACAGCGGCGGAGCTGAAATACTTTGCAGTGGCCCAGGAAATATTACAGTACTGTTTAGCCGTGAGACCTCTGTCTAATGTACTGCAGACACAGAACGGTATAACTGAGGTAGTTTGCAGTAGGCTAGGAAAGGTTAGAGTGCAATTTCACGGTGAGAGCTGGTTGAACGGCACTGCAGGCTGAGTACGCTATTACTGAAAGGCTGGGAACAGGCATAAATGCGTAAAACAAAAATTGATGCACTACTGCTCCCAGCCAGCTACAACTGTAAAGCACACGGTGAGATGTAGCCCTAAGAAGGACCGTAGCGGTTCTTGCATGGAGGATCAGGACTGTACAACTTTCTCTATAGAAGTGGCTGTGTCCCTAAACTCTGCGTTATGCACTGACAGAAGCTACAAAACTGACCTTCCTGTGAGCAGATTGAGTTTCTGGAGCATCACATTTGTGGGGTCAATTAAATGCTCAAAATGGCCAGAAAAAGAGAACTTTCATCTGAAACTCAACAGTCTATTCTTGTTCTTAGAAATGAAGGCTATTCCATGCGAGAAATTGCTAAGAAATTGAAGATTTCCTACAACGGTGTGTACTACTCCCTTCAGAGGACAGCACAAACAGGCTCTAACCAGAGTAGAAAAAGAAGTGGGAGGCCGCGTTGCACAACTAAGCAAGAAGATAAGCACATTAGAGTCTCTAGTTTGAGAAACAGACGCCTCACAGGTACCCAACTGGCATCTTCATTAAATAGTACCCGCAAAACACCAGTGTCAACATCTACAGTGAAGAGGCGGCTGCGGGATATTGGGCTTCAGGGCAGAGTGGCAAAGAAAAAGCCATATCTGAGACTGGCCAATAAAAGAAAAAGATTAAGATGGGCAAAAGAACACAGACATTGGACAGAGGAAGACTGGAAAAAAGTGTTGTGGACGGATGAATCCAAGTTTGAGGTGTTTGGATCACAAAGAAGAACGTTTGTGAGACGCAGAACAAATGAAAAGATGCTGGAAGAATGCCTGACGCCATCTGTTAAGCTACATCTGACTATGTGCATTATTGTGGTTGGCTGGGAGCAGTAGTACACCAATTTTTTTTTTTAAGCATCTTCGGGTGTGCAGGCCATTTCAACTGTAGCATTCTCAGTCTGCAGTGCATCATTGTCATTGGCTGTGATTGGCTGAAGGCACGTGTGTTTTCTGGAGGCGGGGATTTAAAGCCCTGCGTCCAGAAAGCAATGCTCTGCCGGGGACCAGGAGGGAGCGACAGCCTGCAGCAGCACCGCAGAACGCCGGGGGAAGTGAGTAATGATTTTTATTCTTTGCTCCACTGTATTCCCGGCGTATAAGGTGACAGTTGGGGAGTCGTCTTATACGCCCCGTCGCCTTATACGCCGGTATATACGGTATATATTTTTATTTTTACACATTTCTGGATGAATTGCAGGGAAGGGCTTATATATTTAAGCCCTTCCCGACAATTCATCCCATGCACGCCGGCAGCCCATTGCTTTCAGTGGAACCTGCTGTATTGCCGGCTCCATTGAATTCAATGGGCAAACATCGTTCTTCTCTTCCACAGCTGTTACAGCTGTGGCAGAGAAGAATGATTTGTCTTCTATATGTTCTCAATGCGGTCGGTGCTGCTGCCGCAAGAGAACAGGAATCGCAGATTGCACATAGGTGTGATCTGCAATTTCTATGGCCTAAGAAGGACCGTTGGGGTTCCTGAAGCCTAAAATCACTCCTAACGCCCTCCCTATAGCAGCTGCGGCACCAACAGCACTTTCCCTGAACTATGTCAGAATGCATCTGTGGCGAGCCGCGGGCGGGCAGATTTTAATACTCGGGTGACACCTAATCTCGCCAGCCACTCACTGCAGGGGGGTGGTATAGGGCTTGAACGTCGCAGGGGGAAGTTGTAATGCCTTCCCTGACTTTCTATTGGCCAGAAAAGCGCGTAAATTTCTCAGGAAAGAAAATGAAAGTGACTCGAACATCACGTGCTACTCATCTCGAGTAACGAGCATCTCGAACACCCTAATACTCGAACGAGTATCAAGCTCGGACGAGTATGCTCGCTCATCTCTAGTTGGGACCCATTAGCTTTTAATATTTATGACATAAGCAATGCTCGGGGCCAAATTTCCTGTTTCTATGACACCAGAAAGTGAAAAAAATTACATTCCGCACGTAAAATTTGGACACTAATTCTTTTGCGCTTAGAATTGAATAATCGAGTTGGGACCCATTAGCTTTTCCTATTTATGACATAATCAATGCTCGTGCCAAATTTCCCATTTCTATGACACCGGAAAGTGAAAAAAATTACATTCCGCACGTAAAATTTGGACACTAATTCTTTTGCGCTTAGAATTGAATAATCGAGTTGGGACCCATTAGCTTTTCCTATTTATGACATAATCAATGCTCGTGCCAAATTTCACGTTTCTATGACACCGGAATGTGAGAAACTTACATTCCACACGTAAAATTTGGACGCTGATTCTTTTGCGCATAGAATTGAATAATCAAGTTGGGACCCATTAGCTTTTCCTATTTATGACATAATCAATGCTCCTGCCAAATTTCCTGTTTTTATGTCACCGGAAAGTGAGAAAATTACATTCCACACGTAAAATTTGGACGCTAATTCTTTTGCGCATAGAATTGAATAATCGAGTTGGGACCTACGAACTTTTCCTATTTATGACATAATCAATGCTCGTGCCAAATTTCACGTTTCTATGGCACCGGAAAGTGAGATAATTAGATTCCGTACGTAAAATTTGGACACTAATTCTTTTGCGCATAGAATTGAATAATCGAGTTGGGACCTACGAACTTTTCCTATTTATGACATAATCAATGCCTGTGCCAAATTTCGAGTTTCTATAACACCGGGAAGTGAGAGAATTAGATTCCGTACGTAAAATTTGGACGCTAATTCTTTTGCGCATAGAATTGAATAATCGAGTTGGGACACATTAGCTTTTCCTATTTATGACATAATCAATGCTCGTGCCAAATTTTAAGTTTCTATGACATTGGAAAGTGACAGATTTAGATTACGTACGTAAAATCTCAACGCCAATTCTTTTGCGCTAGAATTGAATAATCGAGTTGGGACCCAATTACTTTTCCTATTTTGGAGATAATCTATGCGTGTGCCCAATTTCATGTTTCTACGACATTGGGAAGTTGGAGAACTTTTGGCGAGTCAGTGAGGGCTTTCAGCTTTATATATATACTAGCTGATATACCCGGCTTCACCCGAGTTAATTTGGTACTGGTGTTTATCTGGTGTTCACATGGTAAATCTTATGAAGTCGTGGTTACTTTAGAGATACTGAGGAAAAACATATGTTCACCATTTTGCATTGTTCTCTGCGTTACCCAGGAAACACCATGTGGAGGTAACCATGCAACGCTTCCTTTTTATAAAATGACATCAGGAAGTGAGAGAATTAGATTACGTACATAACATTTGGACACTAATTCTTTTGCGCTTAGAATTGAATAATCGAGTTGGGACCCATTAGCTTTCCGTATTTATGACATAATCAATGCTCGTGCCAAATTTCCCATTTCTATGACACCGGAAAGTGAGAAAATTACATTCCGCACGTAAAATTTGGACGCTAATTCTTTTGCACATAGAATTAAATAATCGAGTTGGGACCCATTAGCTTTTCCTATTTATGACATAATCAATGCTCGTGCCAAATTTCCCGTTTCTATGACACCGGAAAGTGAGAAAATTAGATTCCGTACGTAAAATTTGGACGCTAATTCTTTTGTGCATAGAATTGAATAATGGAGTTGGGACCCATTAGCTTTTCCTATTTATGACATAATCAATGCTCGTGCCAAATTTCCCGTTTCTATGACAACGGAAAGTGAGAAAATTACATTCCGCACGTAAAATTTCGACGCCAATTCTTTTGCGCTAGAATTGAATAATGGAGTTGGGACACATTCGCTTTTCCTATTTATGACATAATTAATGCTCCTGCCAAATTTCACGTTTCTATGACACCGGAAAGTGAGAAAATTACATTCCGCACGTAAAATTTGGACGCTAACTCTTTTGCGCATAGAATTGAATAATCGAATTGGGACCCATTAGCGTTTCCTTTTTATGACATAATCAATGCTCCTGCCAAATTTCACGTTTCTATGACATTGGGAAGTGAGAGATTTAGATTACGTATAGAGATGAGCGAATGTACTCGGTAAAGCACTACTCGTCCAAGTAATGTGCTTTATCCGAGTATCTCCCCGCTCGTCCTGAAAGATTCGGGGAGCGCCGTGGAGCGGGGAGCTGCAGGGGAGAGCGGGGAGGAACGGAGGGGAGATCTCTCTCTCCTTCTCTCCCGCCCGCTCTCCCCTGCTCCCCGCCGCAACTCACCTGTCAGCAGCGGCACTCCCCGAATCTTTCAGGACGAGCGGTGCTTTAGCGAGTACGTTCGCTCATCTCTAATTACGTACGTAAAATTTTGACGCCAATTCTTTTGCGCATAGAATTGAAGAATCGAGTTGGGCCCCAATTTCTTTTCCTATTTTGGAGATAATCTATGCTTGCGCCGAATTTCATGTTTCTACGACATTGAGAAGTTGGAGAACTTTTGGCGAGTCAGTCAGTCAGTCAGTGAGTCAGTCAGTCAGTCAGTGAGTCAGTGAGGGCTTTCAGCTTTATATATATATATATATATATATATATATATAGGTCAGCCAATCCAGTTAACCCCTTAACGACCGCCCCATCGGGAAACTACGTCCTCAGAAAGTGGGCTTTAAACCTAGAGGACGTAGTTTTATGCATCCTCTTTGGATTGATGCCCACTGGCCTGAGGACATGACAGCTCCATGCTGTCGGTGCCCGCAGGTAGCCGACAGCATGGAGCTGTCATCCCAGGATGCGGGCAGTCCCCCCCGGTATTGCGATCAGCGCTATAAAATGAATAGCGCCGATCGCAAAAAAGTAAATAAAACAGTGTAAAAAAGTAGTAATTCAGCTGCTATGATGGATCGAATCCATCACGGCAGCTGAAAATACTCACACGGCTTGTCGGCGGTGTCCCCCGGAGATCTGGTCCTCCCGAACCCGCCGGCGGCCTTCTGCGCATGCGCGCCAGACGATGACGTCACGCGCAGAAGCCCGGGTGTCCCCGGTAAATTTAAAATCTCCTGGCTCCCGGCTCCTGAAGGTAACCAGGGAGGTGTTACCGGGGACCACTGTGAGCGGTCCCCGGGCCCGCGATCACCGCTATCCATTGCGATAGCGGTGATCGCGAAAAAGTTGAAAAAGTAAAACAAAAGTAAAGTTTCACCTCCCCTTATGGATTGGATCCATGAGGGGAGGTGAAGATACTCACACCCGGTCCTCTGCGATGTCCCGGGACCCGAAATCCCCGTCTGCGCATGCGCGCCCGATGATTGACATCGGGCGCGTGCACAGAGGGGCTCGGGCCCCGGGAAATTTAAAATTGCTCTGCTCCTGGCTGCCATGTGTAGCCAAGAGCAGAGGGATGTCACCAGGGACATGATCACTGTCATCCAATAGATGACAGTGATCATGTAAAGTAAAAAAAAAAGTGCAAAAAATAAAAAAAATAAAAAAGGGGTAAAAAGTAAAAAAAAAGTTTTAAAAAAGCTTGCGTTTCATCTTCCCCCACGGATCATATCCGTGAGGGAGGATGAAATGACGTACCTAAGGCCTGCGGATTTATCCGCGGACTTCACCCCAGCTTCTGCGCACGCGCCCGTCGCCAATGTGGCAGGCGCATGCGCAAAAGCCGTGGTTTTTTAAAATCTCCTGGCTACAAAACTTAGCCGAGAGCCTGGAGATTTCACGGAGGGCCGCGGTGAGCGGTTCCTGATCACGTGTTCGCTGTTATCCAAAGAATAATGGCGATCACGTAAAAGTTAAAAAAAGGGGAAGGTTCATCTCCCCTCACCGATGCGATCGGTGAGAGGAGATAAAACTTTTTACCGGAGGCCTCCATATTTGCACCCCGACGCAATCTTCTTCCGTGAACTTTCCCGTATTCTGCGCATGCGACCGCCGGCAAAACACCGGACACATGCGCAGGAGTCGGGGAACCCAGGAAACTTAATATCTCCTTGCTCTCGGCGACCAACGGTCACCGAGAGCCTGGAGCAGTGACGGGTGGCCTCGTTGAGCGGTCCCCGGTCACGTGAAAAAATGGTAGCGATCTACCTTTGGCCGGTCTCACATGACCGGATAGGAATTACGGATTCTGCATGCGTCTGATCCGCGGTAATACATGGATCAATCGCATTGGATTATACAATTCCGCTCACATTAGCGGGTCGGAATTGTGTAATGCACTCGCAGAAAAGAGAACGCAGCAGGTTCTATTTTACCGCGGATATCCGCAACATAGAGCCCATTGTGCTCCATGGTCATGGATATATCCGCTGCCCATACGCAACTACGTTGTATACGAGCTGCGGGTACCCGCGTCATCGCTAAGCGCCGGTGCGGGAAATACAAACAACAAAAAAAAAAGTGTACTGCGCATGACCGCCCGTGTAAGTACGCAGTTATGCGCAGTACATTACGCGGCCGTACGCAGGGTCACAGCCGGGCTCACAGCCGGGATCCACCTACAGCTGCGTAAGCCCGGCGTTATTCAGACCGCTACCTGTAATACGCAATTTACAAGAAGCCCCGGGAACGCTCGCCTTCCTGCAGTTCCAGGAGCAGCTTGTTGAGCGTCTTCTGTGTGAGACCGCCACACCTCATCAAGCTTACGGAGACTCACAGAGCGCCACTTTTTACACCCCATCCCCGCCACTGAGGTCAAAAAATGACCCCCAAAAAGCGTGAGAGGAGGGGGGATACCCGATTTTATTGCCCTATGTGCCCATCCCAACCAGCCTCCATAATTACCCGTCTTTGGAAATACTACACAGTTCACATTATTACTTTTATCTAAGATTTGGGGAACGCCGAAAAGGGCGTGGAGGGGGGGGGGGGATTTTAGGGAGTCCATTTTTATTCCGTACAAATGAGCAATGGGGCCTGGAATTTATTCAGTTGTGCCCTGCAATCCAACGGGTGTTCCCTCCATTACAGGCCTTGCCATGTTTCCTGTAAGTAGATTAGGGCCACAATGGGTATGTTTTTGAACACGGGACAAACGGGGGTATCCATTTGGGGTGAACGTCTTCATTCCTATGTAAACTGTACAATAAAAAAAGTTTTTAAATTGACAAAATTGCCAAAAAAATGAAAATTTTAATTTTTTCCTTCTGCTTTGCTGAAATTTATTCAAATACTGTGGGGTCAAAATACGCAGTACACCCCTAGATGAATTCGTTAAGGGGTCTAGTTTTTAAAATGGGGATATTTGTGGGGGTTCTTTATAGTTTTGGACGCTCAATGGCTCTATAAGTGGGCAATGGGGCCTGGAATTTATTCCGTTGTATCCTAAAATCCAACGGGTGCTCCTTCCATTATAGGCCTAGCCATGCGTCCTTTAAGTAGATTAGGGCCACAAGGGGTATGGCTCTGAACACGGGACAAACAGGGGTATCCATTTTGGGGTGAAAGTCTTCATTCCTATGTGTGCTGTACAAAAAAAAACAGTTTTTAAATTGATACAACTGCCAAAAAAATGAAAATTGTAATTTTTTTCCTACTGCTTTGCTTAGATTTATTCAAAAATTGTAGGGTAAAAATACACAGTACACCCCTAGATAAATTCGTTAGGGGGTCTAGTTTTCAAAATGGGATCATTTGTCGGGGTCCTCTGTCGTTTTGGCCGCTCAAGGGCTCTACAAGAGGGCAATGGGGCCTAAATCACCTTCATGCTAAATTTCTGTTCTGAAAGCCACCGACTACTCCTTTCATTTTGGGCCCCGTTGTGCATCCAGACAAAAGATTAGGGCCACAATGGGTATGTCTCTGAACATGGGAGAAACAGGGGTATCCACTTTGGGGTGCAAGTCTTCATTCATGTGTGTGCTGCACCAAAAAAGCAGTTTTTAAAACGACAGAATTGCCAAAAAAACGAAAATCACAATTTTTTCCTTTTGCTTTGCTTCAATTCATTCAAAAACTGTGGGGTCAAAATGGTCAGTACAACCCTAGATAAATTCGTTAAGGGGTCTAGTTTTCAAAATGGGGTCACTTGTGGGGGTTCTCTTCGATTTTGGCCGCTCAAGAGCTCTACAAATGTGCTATGGGGCCTAAAACACCTTCAAGGAAAATCTATGTTCTTAAAGCCACCGACTACTCCTTTCGTTTTGGGCCCCATTGTGCATCCAGACATGAGATTAGGGCCACAATGGGTATGTCTCTGAACACGGGAGAAACAGGGGTATCCATTGTGGGGTGAAAGGCTTCATTCATGCGTGTGGTGTACAAAAAAAGCTGTTTTTAAAATGACAGAATTGACAAAAAAACGAAAATCACAATTTTTTCCTTTTGCTTGGCTTGAATTCATTCAAAAACTGTGGGGTCAAAATGGTCAGTACACCCCTAGATAAATTCGTTAAGGGGTCTAGTTTTCAAAATTGGGTCACTTGTGGGGGTTCTCTTTGGTTTTGGCCACTCAAGAGCTCTACAAAAGTGCTATGGGGCCTAAAACGCCTTCAAGCAAAATTTATGTTCTGAAAGACACCGACTACGCCTTTCATTTTGGCTCCCGTTATGCATCCAGACATAAGATTAGGGCCACAATGGGTATGTTTCTGAACACGGGAGAAACGGGGTATCCATTTTGGTGTGTAAATCCTCATTTTCATGGGCTCTATAGGAAAAAAATATGTCTTTAAAATGACGTATTTGCAAAAATATGAAATTTTATTTTTTCTCCCCTAAATTGAACTAATTCCTGAAAATAACTGGTAGGGTCAAAATACTGATGACCCCCCTCAGTGAATACACTAAAGGGTGTAGTTTTTAAAATGGGGTCATTTGTGGGTGTATCTATTATTCTGACACTTATGAGCCTTTGCAAACTTGGCTTGGTGCAGGAAAACAAAGTGCTCCTCAAAATGCTGAAAAGTAATGTTAAATTTGTACGTCCTCTAAATGGTTAAAAAAAACTAAAGTTTTTCAAGTGTGCATTCAGAATAAAGTAAACAGATGGAAATACATATCTTATCAAAAATTTGTACAGTATGTTTGGACATATTTGAGATATTACGGTTGAAAATGTGAAAAAATGACAATTTTTTCAAAATTTTTCCAATATTGGTACTTTTAATAAATATACACAAATTATATCGGTCTCTTTTTACAATCTAAATGAAGTACAACATGTGGCGAAAAAAACAATGTCAGAATCACTTGGATATGTAAAGCCTTTACGGAGTTATGCCACGTTGAACGATGCATGTCAGATTTCCAAAATTTGGCTCCGTCACTAAGGCGCAAACAGGCTTCGTCACTAAGGGGTTAATCTTGTTCTATTTCTAATATTCATTTAAGGTAACTAAACTGACCATCTAATATAAATATTCCATATCCTTTTACCCCTGTGTGATTCCTGCATATGGGTATTCCACATGCTCATGTCAATTATGTAGACCTCGCTGATAAGTCTAAAGGGTGGACAGCTATAGAACATGGGCACTAGCCCTACTGACCATTTATTCACATATGAAATATTGCATTGAATTTTTATTAAGAGAAATTTAAGTTCTTAACTAAATTCCATAAAAGGTGAGGGTAGACACATCCGCAAACTTCTAGAGGGTCAGCTCTGGTGTACAATTGTCAAGTATAGACTTGTCCTTATCCAAATTGGTGATTATGTCATCTTTCTCTCTGGGTCTTAGTTATTGAATTTGCAAAGTGAAGCTAGTTTAGACATGGATAGAGTTTGCATTTGCTGAAATATTGCAGCTTGGCAGAATGAAAGAATTACATGCCATGCCATTTGTCCTCCAGGTCAGTCTGACTGAGTATTGCTAGGTGAGATAAGAGAATGTGACATGTTCTGGAAAGCTATAGGCAGTAGGGTGTCTTTCAGAGGCTTGTCTCCATTTAATTACCTTGCCACTCTTATTGAGCATCTGTGGAGTTCCGGCAGGAATGGCAGGTTCAGATAGTGATCATTAAATATCTTTGCTAGCAGGTACAAGATGACAGGCAGGACAGGCAGTGTGGAGCTCAGCTTGTGCATTCACTAATACCTCACATGCAACCATGTATTTCTTTCTATTAAAAGTTATACATAAAGCAATTTCAGTATAGATACATAAACTCATAATATTAAATTCCAAAATTATAAAATTTATAATTTCAACTAGAGGAACATAACCAAATGCAAAAAATATTTTGTATCTCCTTGGAAAACATTTGCGTTTTACGAAAGATTTGGCCTTTTGGCTCCATTTATTATTTCCCAGAGAGCCTTCTTTACATCCCTGTTTCTAAAGGTATAAATGAAAGGATTAATTGTGGGTGTGAATGCTGTATACATAAAAGACAGGTACTTATCATAATGGCTGCTCTTGGTTTTGACATAAACAAGTATGGCAGCACCATAGAAGAGACTGGCCACTATGAGATGAGATGTGCAGGTGGAGAAGGCTTTCTGTTTTCCATAATCACTCTTGATTTGTATCACTGTCTTTAAGATATTGATATAGAATCCTATAATCATCAGAAAAGGCAGAACAACACAAATGACAGCAGTTAAGGTTGCTGACATACTACTAATGAGCGTATCAGAGCAGGCCAAGCTTTGTAACGGAGCCATGTCACAAAAAAAGTGGTCAATCATGTTAGGGCCGCAGAAATCCAATTGTGCTATAATGGTGACTGGTACTAAAAGAATGCTAAATCCAAAAATCCATGGAAACATGGCTAATCCAACACACATTGTATCAGTCATGATGGATGAGTAATGCAAAGGGTTATTAATAGCCATATGTCGATCAAACACCATCACTACCAGGAGATAGCATTCGGTGACACCCAAAGAGTTCAAGAAATACATCTGGGTGACACATCCACTGAAGGATATTGTGTTGTTAGCAGCAATTAAAATGGCTAAAAGCTTTGGGATGGTGACGGAGATAAATGTGATTTCTGAGATAGCAAACACACTGATGAAAAAATACATTGGGCTATGAAGTGTATGTGCTATTTTAGTAACAGTGATTATCACAATGTTTTCTATGATGCAAGTGATATAAGACACCAGAAAAACCACAGCAAATATTTTCTGGATCTCGTGTAAATCAGCAAATGCCAATAAAATAATCTCTTCAACCACAGTTTTATTTTTCGGCTCCATTTATCTGAAAATAAGGGTGAAATCATATCACATATTCCAAGGTATTCCCACAAATGTTATTTTCAGTCTAATAAACATCTAATTTTTAAGAAGGTTTTCCATGGACTCAGAACGAGTGCATTTTAGTCGTAAAATCCACACAAAATTTGGGGATTTTTCATCTCACTGTTTGGTAACTAATAACTTTTTCTCTTTACATCCACACAGTAACAGAGTATTATTTTTGTGGGAAGAGTTTTAGTTTCTACACTTAACCTGCAAATAATGTGTATATTTATAGTACATGCTTTGATTGCTATGGGGATACGAATAAGTGCGCTTTATGTTAGTATAAATGTGTTTTTAACCCTTACCAATCCAATTTGTATCCTAGATTTCCTAGGGGGCTTACTCTTTTTCTGCCATTATACAACAGCGTTATATGCTGGCTAAAGCCACTACTGCATGAGGTGACACGTTAGATAGGCTCCGACAGCAGAGAGGCTGGCAATATACAGTAAGAGAACTCAGACGGACGTCTTCCACCATCAGAGCTGTACAGTCTTAAATCATAATGTCTTCAGAGGTCAAACAGTGGATTGGAAAGGGTTAAGAATGTGTCTTATTAATTACTTTTTTTAACATCATAAGTAGAGTTGAGTGAAGGAGTTTGATGCTCGTTCGAGTATTAGCATACTCGATGGTGATCACTACTGGAGCGAGAATCACGCCGCATTCGACCCTGCCCCAGTTTTTGGCCCCTCCCCGCTGCGAAGCAGTGCATGTCAATGGAAAATTTTTTGGCTGGCTGGCAGGCAGGCAGGGGGAGAAAGAGAGAGAGAGCGAGAGAACACACAAACCAAAAAAAAAAAAGCTTGGCACCCGGCAGCCCACATACAAAAATGCTTGAGTCACCCATTATAGTCAATGGGGTTCGTTAGTCGAGCAGAGCTCTCGAATTTTAGGAAAAGCTCGACTCGAATAACGAGGACCCGAGCATTTGGGTGCTCGCTCATCTCTAATCATAAGGTAACTTTCATATAACAGCATTATTTGTATTATTGCAATATACTGGGACAAAAAATATTTTTCCTTCTGTCTTCTAAAAATAGAAATGTATCTTAAATACTACATTTGAGGACTTCTGCATTACAGTTTTCGAGTCCGTATATTTCAGCTATATTTGCAAAACAAAACCAAGATTGGAATCTACATAGGAAAAAAAAATGAAAAGAATGACCAGAAGACGGTCGCACTAAAGTGACTTAAAGCGAAGATTGCTATAATACTCTGAAATATCCCAACAGTTTAGGTAATCGTCGTGTATTTTGTTGTAGGACACAAGAAAAAATATACATACTTACAACATATAAAATGTAATTTATAGGAGGGAACATATAAAATATGAAGGTCATTATGGCTCCAAGCCCTCTTCACAGTATCCTTCCTCAGCCTTACTTTTTTTCTCGTCTACCCCTCCTTTTTTTCTGTTCCTTTTTTTCCTCCTTTTCTACAGAAAGATCATGGTGTTACATCCATGCAAGCCACGGAAGCAACAACATACATGGACGCAACCCAAACAAGGACTGGAGGGAAAGGATTGGGACAAGGGAATGTGCATACACACTGAACACCATAACAAAGTGAACTGCAAATAGGACTTGTGAGCAGACATCCAACAATGACTGATAAACACCAAAACACTTACCTAGAATGCCAACACACATAGGCAGATGGAAGAGCTAAAGTATGGGGTACTAGTTCATACTTTGGCCAAGGTGCTTAAACTCACCAACTTTCCTTGTTGTCTCATGAGTCCCTACTCTAATAAGGCAACTTAACCCCAAGTGTCCTGCCTAAGAGCAGGGTGATCATCTCAATTGGGATGGCCCCACACTGAAACCTAGCAGCCTGGCTTACTCTAGATGGTATGAAACATATATGCTAAACAGGACATAGTAACATAGTAACATAGTAACATAGTATGTAAGGCCGAATGAAGACATTGTCCATCTAGTCCAGCCTGTCTATCCTACTGTGTTGATCCAGAGGAAGGCAAAAAACCCCAAGGCCAGAAGCCAATTAGCCCTTTTGGGGAAAAATTCCTTCCCGACTCCCTAATGGCAGTAAGACTGTTCCCTGGATCAACCCCTAATAGTTCCTACCTGCCTATATACCAGGATTGACACTTAACCTAATATGTATATCCTGTAATATCCTTCTCCAGAAAGACATCAAGTCCCCTTTTAAACTCCTCTATGGATTTTGCCATCACCACTTCCTCCGGTAGAGAGTTCCACAGTCTAACTGCTCTTACAGTAAAGAATCCCCTTCTATGTTGGTGATGAAACCTACTTTCCTCTAATCGTAGCGGATGTCCTCTTGTTACCGTCGTGGTCCTGGGTATAAACAGATCGCAGGAGAGATCCTTGTGTTGTCCCCTCATGTACTTATACATGGTTATTTGGTCGCCTCTTAACCTTCTTTTTTCTAGAGTAAATAGTCCCAATATTGATAACCTCTCGGGGTATTCCAGTCCCGTCATTCCATGTATTAGTTTAGTTGCTCTTCTTTGAACCCCCTCAAGCACTGTGACATCTTTCCTGAGCCCCGGTGTCCAGAATTGTACGCAGTATTCCATGTGAGGTCTGACAAGTGCCTTATATAATGGAAGGATAATGTTCTCGTCCTTCGCCCCCATACCTCTTTTGATGCACCCCAAGACTTTATTTGCCTTTGCAGCAGCGGACTGGCACTGGTTACTCCAGTTTAGTCTATTATCCACTAATACCCCCAGATCCTTTTCCATATCACTTTTCCCATGATTCAAACACACAAACAGACAAGGGACAAACACCTTGAACAGGGAGCTGATTTCACCAAGTGTCTGGTCACCTACACAGACACTGAACACATTGCTATTCATACCAGCAAACAGTTAATTCCACCAAGAAACTCATGCAAGCAACACCACAGTGCAACATGCATTACTCCAAAAACCAGGGTTCCGAGAAGAAATGAGGAAAATAGCAAAAGGAATAAATGACCAGTGCCCTCCAGCAAGAAGGGCTGGCATTTATGTGCAGCAGGCCAGTGGTGATAGGCAGGTTGGAGAACTCGACACCTAGTCACCTCAATCATCCCACAGCTATGGAGGTGTCCTCTGGAATCCCATAGAACTACAGGTCCCAGGACACAATGTGCTAACCTTCATATAACTGTACTTCAGCCCTTTATTGTACTTGCTTGCACTTGCCTGTGGTGTGTACTGCCCCATAAACTTCAGTGCTTTGCTTTATTCTCTGTGTTTTTTTTAGAAAATTATAAAGTCTTGAGTTTTTAAAAAAATATATAAAATTCATTGCGCAATATAATTTTGTTGTTTTCATTTTTAAATGTATTTTTACTAGTAATTTTTAAACATAGTATTCTAAATCATTATAAATAAGTCTCTATTAGAGATGAGCGAACGTACTCGTAACGAGTACTTACGCACCCGAGTACCGCCATTTTCGAGTACTTCAGTACTCGGGCATAAAGATTCGGGGGGCGCCGGGGGGCGGGGAGAGGCGCGGCGGTGCGGGGGGGGAGCAGCGGGGAACAGGGGGGAGCCCTTTCTCTCTCCCTCTCCCCCCCACTCCCCACTGCTACCCCCCGTGCCGCCACGGCGCCCCCCGAATCTTTACGCGCGAGTACTGCTGTACTCGAAAATGGTGGTGCTCGGGTGCGTAAGTACTCGTAACGAGTACGTTCGCTCATCTCTAGTCTCTATTAGAGATGAGCGAACGTACTCGGTAAGGCTGATTTCGCAATCGAGCACCGCGATTTTCGAGTACTTCACCACTCTGGTGAAAAGATTCGGGGGTTGCCGGGTGGCGGGGCGTGGCGTGGTGGAGCAGGGGGTAGCAGCGCGGAACAGGGGGGAGCTCTCTCTCTCTCCCTCCCCCCCCCACTCCCCTCTGCAACCCCCCGCTCACCCACGGCGCCCCCCGAATCTTTTCACCCGAGTAGTGAAGTACTCGAAAATCGCGGTGCTCGATTGCGAAATCGGCCATACCAAGTACGTTCGCTCATCTCTAGTCTCTATCTATCTATCTCATATCTATCTTTCTATCTATCTATCTATCTATCTATCTAACTCATATCTATCTATCTCATATCTATCTCATATCTATCTAACTCATATCTATCTATCTATCTATCTATCTATCTATCTCATATCTATCTATCTGTCTATCAATCCTGAAATCTTTCTACCTGTGTGTATTCATAGGAAAAGACGCGCACAAAGCATTCTTCTATTTCATTGTCATAACAGTGTTAAAATATGGAGCAGTTGTTCAGCCTTATACATATCATCCTATAATAATGTACACAGGGGGAAACTTCTTCTGAATTGATTAGCAGATTCATTAAATGATCATGTTTTCTTCCGTTACTGATAAATACAGTCATAACAAGTTCCCCAGCGACCTTAGATTTTCATTCTAGTGAGTATTAGTGATGGCACATGACGTTTATTTTGCTCTTTTTCTTCTAATGAGAAACTCATGCAACAAATGCTAGAAAAAAAATCCAAACCCAGAGCTTGAGAAGATTGCAAAAAAATGCCATTAATACAAAAATGCAAATGTAAAAACAAAATACACTAAAAAACACTGCTTTGTGTATGAGATTCAGCTAACATCTTCCTTTTGGGGCTCTGTGCAACTTTGGTTTTAGGCAATTTTACCAAATTCTGAAATAATGACTTCTCCCAAAACCTGCAGGTTATTGAGTACCCATGAGAGTGCACTGACCATATCTGCATGTCTGTGGAGGATGATTTGAGTCCTGCTGCTGAGTCTGGTTTCCTGGCCAGGCGCTGCTGGACTGTGTCCTGATGTTGTCTAGTGTCAGTGCATTGTGTACACTGCATCGGATGGACAACATCCTAATCCTGAATAATAGCTGTCAGTACTCTGGAATTTTTGGCTATTTCAATAAGGCTTACTTCACATGGGTGAGTGCGATATGGTGCTGTGAATCCCACCCTCATATTGTGCTTGCCATTAATGGTAAAACCTCATGGATGTAAGGCATTTTCATGGCAAAACATCCTCGCATCACTTCCAGGAGCTAACAGCAGAATTTCTCCCATTGCTTTCAATAGGGCTTGGTACTGCTGCCACTGGCCCCAGTAAATACTGGGGCCGTGATGCGCGATCATGCAGGTAGATAAAACATGCTGTGATTTGTTTCCAGCATTGCATTGCATTGCATTGCATCACGGTGCCATGCAGAAAAACATCACTCATGTGTATGACCCTATTCAAAAGAATTAGGTTCATATTCATGCGAGATTTGTGCATCTCGCAACATGCAAATGTCATGGAATATAAAGTGTTAAGTTTCAGAATGCAATAAGTGTATGTTTCTTACCTTGTATTGGACTATTGACCCTTAAATAGAAGACTAAAACCTATGCTTTGTAGTGTCAGGAACTAGGATTTTAAGATAAGAAGACAATAGACAAATTAAATAAGGCTAAGCTATGTTAACAGAGAAGACACACAATGATAGCAGAACTATTGTCTAATGCAACAGCAATATCCTGACTTAGGTAATTCTGTGTCTGAGACGACCCTTAAGAGCTTTGAGAATATTTGGTAGATGTCAATAAGTCTTGTGATCAATAAGTATTTTCACCTTTGTAACAGTAAACTACGTAACACCAATCTTTGTACCAGGCAACATTTGGATACGCCCTCTTCTTTCTGTTTAAGAGTTGGCAATGTTGATAATAAAGTAGAATTCATTGAGTTCTCATGGAGGTGTCTTGACATAACATGGAGGGATTTCATGCTATTGATAGATAATGCTAGCAAAATCTCCTCATCACGGGCTTCCATATCTACCTATTTGGCACCTGACAACGAGGTCATCAGATCGATACCGGTATGGTCCGATAACACAAACCTTGCACAATTTTCTCGCCCATGTGAAGCTGGTTTCTTAAAGTGTTTTTCTAGAAAATTAGCAAGAGGTGACTCTTAAATAACACCCAGCGGAGTTGCTCCAGTACTATCCTTTACTATTCTAGAAACTGGTACAGAGGACAAGTGCTGTTCATTGTTTATGTGACCACTGCAGCCAATCACTGGCTTCAGGTGGTCATGTACAATATATTTCACCACTATTACCACTGACTGGCTGAATAAGCCACATAGAACAGTAGACAGCAACCTTGCAGAAGGTTCTGGGTACCGGGGTGGCTGTGTAGGATTAGAGTGGAGGGGGAATTTCACAGGTAAGTATTGATTTTTTCCACATCATTCCCTACTTATGAGGGTTTTTTTTCTCAAAGAAAAACCTTGTTAACTCTTCAGTGACCAAGTCTGTTTGCACCTTAATGACAGGCAAGGTTTTACATTTTTTCTAAGTAATTCTGCCATTGTTTTTTTGCCACGTGTTGTACTTCATTTAGGGTGCTTTCAGCTGAGCATGTGCGCACAAAACCACGCATCTATTAGAAGCATTGGTTCCCTACGGTGTGTTCATATGTCCATAATTTACAGGCGTTCAAACGCATGTTCCTGCAAAACATAGGACATGCATGCACCATAGGTCCGTGGTGCTTGCCAATATTCCCCAGCAGGGAGTCCCTTTGTCATTGAACACTGTGACAGCACCATCCCAGTGTTAAGTGACAAGGGGACTCCCGTGGGGAGTAAAGAATCCCCTGCCACAGCTATGACAGCTGTGGCAGAGGATTTTTTCATTTCCGCGGGAAGTCCCCTTGTCAATGAACACTGTGACAGCACCGTACATGGGTGCATGGTTTTGTGCACAACTATGTACGTACACGCTTGTGTGAATGCACCCTTAGGTGGTAAAGATAGACCGAAAGAATTTGTGCATATTTTTTAAAAGTGCCAAAATTAGGAAAATGTTGAAAAAATTATACTTTTTTTCACATTTTCAACTGCGATACATCAAATATGTGCAAACATGCTGTACAAATTTTAGATAAGATATATATTTCCATATGTCTACTTTCTTCTGGAAGTACATTTAAAAAACTTTTTCTTTTTAACCATTAATTAAACATCAATTCTTAAAATCTTGAGGAACACTGCTTTCTTACACAAAGGAAAGATTGCAAAGGGTCATAGGTGTCAGAATGATACATACCCCCACAAAAATATGCCCCTTAATGTATTCACTGAGGGGTGTCATGAGTATTTTGAGCCCACAGTTTTTTTCAGGAGTTAATGCAATTTAGAGGAGGAAAAATAAAATTTCCGATATTTGCAAATATGTCAATTTAAAGACATTTTTGTTTTGTATAGTGCCCATGAAAATGAAAATTTGCGCCCCAAAATGGATATCGTTGTTAGTCCTTTGCTCAGAAACATACCCATTGTGGCCCTAATATTATGTCTGTATGTACAATGGGCCCAAAATGAATGGAGCAGCCAGTGCTTTCAGAACAGAAATTTAGCTTGACGCTGCTTCAGGGCCCATTGCACACTTGAGCTCTTGAGCTGCTAAAACAATAGCAATTCCCCACAAATGATCGCATTTTGAAACTAGACACTCAATAAATTCAACTTTGGGTGTTCTGCATATTTTGACCCAACAGTTTTTGAAGCAAAGCGGAATGAAAAAAAACATTAATATTAACATTTTTTTGGCAATTGTATAATTTTAAAAACTGGTTTTTTTGTACAACACACACTGAAAATGTAAGCTTGAACCCCAAAATGGATACGCCTGTTTGTATTATATTTAGAAACATACCTATTGGGGCCATGATCTTATTTCTCTATGGACAGCGGTGCCCTAAACTAAAGGACCAGCTTGTCTGGCTTTCAGAACAGAAATTTTTCTTGAAGGTGTTGCCCACTTTTAGAGCCCTTGAGCTGCCAAAATTACCCATTTTGAAAAAACAGACCCCTTAACAAATTTATCTAGGCATTTACTTCTCACACAGTCGTATGTGAAATCTGCTTGAAGAGGCCTGCAGCAGATTCCAGCTGTGAATCCAAGCTTGACACTCCGTATGGCCACATAATGTACTATGCATGACCATGTACTCACACAGGCAGTCATGCACAGTACACCTTTTTTTGCTTTGTTTATATTTTCCATGCTGTCGCTTTTTTGGGATTGAACATCTGGGGTATTGATGAATCTTGCAGTGTTTTATGTATTACTTATTTTTAACCTTAAAAAATACATAATTACTAGAGATGAGCGAGCACCAAAATGCTCGGGTGCTCGTTGTTTGAGTCGAACTTTCCACGATGCTCGAGATCTCGTTTCGAGTAACGAACCCCATTGAAATCAATGAGCGAGTCGAGCATTTTCGTATATGACAGATGCTCCGCATAGGTCTTTACATGTGAAACTCTGGAAAACATCCGAAAGTCATGGAAACACCACAGAAACGGATGCATGCATGGCTGCATCTCAGGCTCCCAGGTCCCACTGTTAAGCCAAAATAGGGGCTAGAGTCTACCCCCCCCCCCCTAACAATTTTTACTTTGGACAAACCCCCATTAAAAAGGCACACCTTAGCTAAGCACCACACTACCTGCAACCAAGGACAATCACTGCCTGCGGGTCACACCACTGCCTCTTCTTATGGGTTACATGCTGCCCAACCCACCGCCGCAGGACCCTGCGTCCGCAGCGCACACAAAAGTTTCCCTGCGCAGCCTTCAGCTTCCCTCATGCCACACGGTCGCTTCATAGCTACACCACCCTCATGTCTATTTCTAAGTGCGTCTGCGATGAGGAGGAACCGGAGGCACACACTGCAGAGGGTTGGCAGGTCCAGGCAGTGACCCTCTCTGAAAGGGGGGGGGGGCGATAGCCCACAATGCTGTTGAAAATCGATGATAAATTGACGTACGATCATCATTCCAATCCCGTGCCACCTCCGTCGCAAAATTGTCACGAGCCGCAAACGTGGGTATAAAGGGGACTCAGGTGCCAGCCCAGCACTTCTACACATCTCCACAACACAGCAATACTCTGTGTGGGAAGTATGTGAGCGGGCCCTGGGTCAGGCTCGGTTCCAGCAAAAAACCTTGTGTGGCCCAAGATGCCGCGAGTGACATAGCAATGGGGAATCCATGTGTCCACACACTACTCATTCTGTTTGGGTTGCGGATACCTCATCGGCAACGCAAGGGGTAAGCCATCTGCACTCTTCATCCTACCCAAGTCAGTCAGTGTCTTTGTGCCTGACAGGTAAAACACCGCTATGGAAGTCTGTGTGCACCCACAGCATAGGTGGGTCCAAGGAACCCCAAGACATGAACCATGAAGAAATCAGAGTGCCCAAACATGGCAGACTTTCACTGCGCCGAGGACATAGGCCTCTGCACAAACCCTCAGCAATCGCGGGCATAGAGTGGACTCCAATGCTAGTGCAGCTGTGAATGTCTCATTAGTGCAGTATCACTCCTCTTGTTTAGCCCAAACCAATGCCGCGGATAACTATGGCAACACGAGAGAAAATACATGTTGGCCTCGGCCTACAATTCATGCCCTAGTCAGTCAGTGTATTTGTGCCAGGTAGGTAAATCACCGCGATGGTAAGTCTTTGTGCACCCATAGTATAGACAGTAACATTCCTGTAGCAAAGGTATAAGCAGACCCCAGTAACATTTCCGTAGCAGAAGTATAGGCAGACCCCAGTAACATTTCTGTAGCAGAAGTATAGGCAGACCCCAGTAACATTTCTGTAGCCAAGGTATAGGCAGACCCCTGTAACAATTCTGTAGCAGAAGTATAGGAAGACCCCTGTAACAATTCTGTAGTAGAAGTATAGGCAGACCCCTGTAACATTCTGTAGCACAAGTATAGGCAGACCCAAGTAACATTTCTGTAGCAGAAGTATAGGCAGACCCCAGTAACATTTCTGTATTAGAAGCATAGGCAAACCCCTGTAACATTTCTGTAGTAGAAGTATAGGCAAACCCCTGTAACATTTCTGTAGTAGAAGTATAGGCACACCCCAGTAACATTTCTGTAGCAGAAGTATAGGCAGACCCCAGTAACATTTCTGTTGTAATGGTATAGGCAGACCCCAGTAACATCTCTGTAGCACACGTATAGGCAGACCCCTGTAACATTTCTGTAGCAGAAGTATAGGTAGACCCCTGTAACATTAATGTGGCAGAAGTATAGGCAGACCCCAGTAACATTTCTGTACCAAGAGTTTAGGTGAACCCCTGAAACATTGGTGTACCATTAGTGTAGGCGAAGTCCTGAAAAATTAGTTAGATAACAGTATAGACGAGGGCCAGAAAAATGAGTGTACCAAGAGTACAAGCGTACCCCTCAACAATTTCTCAACCGAGAGGGCGGTGAAACCCAAAAATATATTTTAAAGATACAACTCGCTGTTGCTTAATTTGCAACAGAGCCTGGAGGCCTTGGAGAGTGTCCCCCTGCCTGCGCTGTACATGCTGCCTGATCTCCGCGCCTCCCCTGCTCCTTAGCCCTCGGAACTGCGCATTCTGCCGCTAGCGCTGTCAGATGGGAAGCTTAGCATTAGAGATGAGCGAGCCTACTCGGCCACGCCCCTTTTTTGCCCGAGCACCGCGATTTTCGAGTACTTCTGTACTTGGGCGAAAAGATTCGGGGGGCGCCGTGGGTGAGTGGGGGGTTGCAGTGGGGAGTGGGGGGGAGAGGGAGAGAGAGAGGGCTCCCCCCTGTTCCCCCGCTGCTACCCCCGCGCGGCCATGCCTCCCCCCGCCCCCCAAATCTTTTCACCCGAGTACTGAAGTACTCGAAAATCGCGGTGCTCGATCGAGTAAATACTCAAAATGAGTAGATTCGCTTATCTCTATTTAGCATCACTTTTTCCAGCAGGGCCCAGTGGTATTGCATCACTCTCGTACCCTTTTCCTCTTCTGCAATGAGAGTGGAAAGGTTCTCCTTATACCATGGGTCAAGAAGGGTGTACACCCAGTAATCCATGTTGGCCAGAATGCGTCTAACGCGAGGCTCACGAGAAAGGCAGCCTAACATGAAGTTAGCATGTGTGCTAGGGTACCAGTACGCAAGACATGGCTGTCCTCACTAGGAAAATGACTTTTAAGATTCTCCTCCTCCTCCTCCACAGCCCATAAACACTGAACAGATGAGAGGCAAGCAGCATTGGTACCCTCTGCAGTGTGCCCAGCTGTCTCTTCCCCCTCCTCCTCCTGCTCCTCCCCCTCCTCCTCCTCCTCCAAAACGCGCTGAGATATAGACATGAGGGTGGTCTGCTATCAAGCGACATACTGTCATCCCCCGTCTCCTGTTCCAACCGCAAAGCATCGCCCTTTATGCTTTGCAGCAAACTTCTCAGCAGACATCGTCCGTGGCAGCATCCGTGGTAGACTTGCGTGAATGTGTGCAGACGTGGCGCACCTTGCTGAGCAGGTCAGACAAGGGGGGGTAGTTTTTAAGAAACCGCTGAACCACCACATTGAAGATGTGGACCAAGCATGGCACGTGTGTGAGGCTGCCGAGCTGCAGAGACACCACCAGGTTACGTCCGTTGTCACACACGACCATACCCGGTTGGAGGCTCATTGGCGAAAGCCAGAGGTCGGTCTGCTCTGTCAGACCCAGCAACAGTTCGTGGGCCGTGTGCCTCTTGTCACTTAAGCTGAGTAGTTTCAGCACGGCTTGCTGACGCTTGCCCACCGCTGTGCTGCCGCTGTGCTGCCGCACTGCGCCACACCGACTGATGGCGATGTGTTGCTCACATTTCTTAATTGAGAGGTAGAGGTTGTGTAGGAGGAGGAGGGGGAGGGTTTAGAGGAGGTGGCATAAACCGCCGCAGATACCAGCACCGAGGAAGGACCTACTATTCTGGGTGTGAGTAGGGCGTGAGCGGTCCCAGCCTCCACCAAATTTGCCCAATGTGCCGTCAGAGAGATATAGTGGCCCTACCTGCCAGTACTTGTCCACGTGTCCGTGGTTAAGTGGACCTTCCCAGTAACCGCGTTGGTGAGGGCACGATTTATGTTGTGGGAGACGTGCTGGTGTAGGGCTGGGACGGCACACCGGGAAAAATAGTGGCGACTGGGGACCGAGTAGCGTGGGACTGCCGCCGCCATCATGTTTTTGAAAGCCTCCATTTCCACAAGCCTGTACGGCAGCATCTCCAGGCTGATTAATTTGGCAATGTGCACATTTAAAGCTTGTGCGTGTAGGTGCGTTGCGGCGTATTTGCGCTTTCGCTCCAACGCTTGTGCTAACGACAGCTGAACGCTGCGCTGAGAGACATTGCTGGATGGGGTGGAAGGCAGTGGAGCTGAGGGTGTGGGTGCTGGCCGGGAGGTGCTCGTGCCTGTGTCCTGAGAGGGGGGGTTGGATCTGAGGGGCAGGTTGGGGCACAGGGGAAGAGGCAGTGGTGTGACCCGGAGGCGGTGAACGGCCTTCGTCCCACCTTGTGGGGTGCTTGGCCATCATATGCCTGCGCATGCTGGTGGTGGTGAGGCTGGTAGTGGTGGCTCCCCGTCTTATCTTGGTGCAACACAGGTTGCACATCACTGTTCGTCGGTCGTCCACGCGAAACATCAACACCTTTGAACACCTAGCCCTCTGCATGGAAGCTTGCCGCAAAGGGTGCTTTGGGAAACAGTTGGGGGATTATTCGCTCTGGCCCTGCCAGACTTGTAATGTTAAAATCGCGAACGCGCAAAATTGCGATTTTGCAGTAGTTCGCGATGTTGCGCGATCGCGATTTTAACAATACAAGTCCCGTAGATCCCTGCAGAAAAAAAAATTGGGTCTTCCTCTGAATCAACATTGGGGGGTAGTAGGCTGCACTTGATGGACATATGTCTTTTTTCCAGCCTTACATACTATGTTACTGAAAATTATATAAAAAATGATAATAACCCAACAGGCAACATCACTATCTCCCTGCCTTTTAGATGATTCTACTTCAGCCATTAACTGTTTATCAAAGCAAGAGATAAATTTTATTTATGTGCCTAATCTAGAACTTTACTAATTTTATTTCCTTCCTAAAGTGCATAAAGATATCCTAAGACCCCCAGGTCAGCCTATTATATCTGGTATCGGTTCCGTCACCTGTCAACGTTTGTAATATGTAGACCGACGCCTCCAGAGAGTTGTCACTTATGTACCCGAGTATCATAGGGATACAGGACACTTGATTTCCCTCATTGAACATTTGACTTGAAAGGAATCATACATATGGTGTTCACTTGATGTCAAGGTTTTTTACTCTAATATTCCTCATTCTTTGGGTATCTAGACAGTAAGGCATTTTCTAAGTGATGACCTTTTAATGCCCCACCAACAAAAAGTTCCATTTCTTTTGTTTTTAAGAAACAATTTTATTTACAAATAAGAGGATTTGGCATGGGCACAAAATTAAACACCCAATCAAATTAAAACAGTTCTTGAATTGAAGTTCTTCTTTTGTTATCTAGATAATAGAATGTCCTTGTGGTCTTAAATATATTTTGGTAGAACCACTAATGCTTTGAGGGCTAGAGTGAACAAATACTAACTGGATATACATAATAGTTACATGATGGATACTATGTCCTGGCACTAACTACAGTTTCACACTAAAGATGCCTCAAAATTTTAAATTACACCCCTTGAAAATGTAGAACTAGGCTACTTTACATGGTTGAAAGAAAAGGAAATGTAGTAGATGTTTTTTTTTATACATTTACACCTAGTGTTCTGAATTAAAGGGGTTGTCACGCGAAACAAAGTTGGGGTAAGCACTTCTGTATGGCCATATTAATGCACTTTGTAATATACATCGTGCATTAAATATGAGCCATACAGAAGTTATTCACTTACCTTCCCTGCGCTGGTGTCCCTGTCTCCATGGCTCCGTCTAATTTCAGCGTCTAATCTCCCGATTAGACGCGGTTGCGCAGAAGGGTCTTCTCCCATCTGTTCGGCTTGGCACGAGCGGCATTATGGCTCCGCCCCCTTCTACGCATCATCGAGTAGCTCCACCCCCGTCACGTGTGCCGATTCCAGCCAATCAGGAGGCTGGAATCGGCACATGTGATGGGGCGGAGCTATGCGATGATGCGTAGAAGGAGGCGGAGCCAGAATGCCGCTTGTGCCGGACCGAAGAGATGGGAGAAGACCCTTCTGCGCAAGCGCGTCTAATCGGGAGATTAGACGCTGAAATTAGACGGAGCCATGGAGACGGGGACGCCAGCGCAGGGAAGGTAAAGGAATAACTTCTGTATGGCTCATATTTAATGCACGATGTACATTACAAAGTGCATTAATATGGCCATACAGAAGTGCTTAACCCCACTTGCTTTCGCGAGACAACCCCTTTAAGTTTTAGAGAAATTTTGAAATGTATTAAGGTCCTTTACATAAAGTTTTTAGGAGTCCTTCCTCCTCCTTTAACATTTTGTTTTTATTCTGATATATGCACTTTAAGACTACACTATTATATATTTAACTAATTTTGGTAATGTTTTGTAAATTCTGTTTTTATTAAGAGTATCATTAACAGATTCAATAAAATTTTCTTCATATAACGCAGAAAGCATCTTGCATACACACTGCCATTAAATTAACCCAACATCTTTTTTTCGTAACTCGAAGAAAAGAAGAGACTGAAGGAAAACTGAAGAGGAGGGAAGGGTGGGAGGGATTTGTGGGAAAGGGGGGGGGAGGGATAGGGTTGACTGGTGTTGGGGGTAAGGGAGGGGTAGGAGAAGTAGGGGCAAATTGGAGATTTAGTCCCAAAAGAGAAGGAAATATCACAGACCAGACAATGACTACATTGATTTCAATGTGCACCCCCAAAATGTGAGTGGCAGGAAGATACAAAGGCTTAACAGAAAAGAATTTCACATAGAAAAAGTTTAACAGATATAGGTGGATTAACTGCTTCAGTGGTGGGTTTCCTACCACCCTGTCATACCCACCAGGGCAGGTTTTTTTTTTTTTAATCAATAGGCTTTTTACTGGTCTTCAAAAAGGACTAATACAGCAATGGAATATACGCATCATTAAGTATAATAACATCTTGAATAAGAAAGTAGGTTGTACAATTCTTGTGAGGCATATAACCTTTGGCATTCAAACTGACCATATTTATTTTTCTTAAGTAAAAATATGCAAGAGTATGAAAGAATGATCACTGAGCCAAAATAAAGATGGGGCAGGGGGAAGGGAGGTGGGCAAGGTAAGGGACAGGAAGGTGGGGCTAAGGGAGGGAGAAAGGTATAGGTACAAACTGGGGAAGAAAGAAACAGAAAAACAAAAAGAAAAGAAAACTCGAAATTGTGTTGTTTCGAAGGGCTATTATCTTCTCGTACATGCTATGGTTCAAAATCAAATGAGATAGATCTAGATTATTGGGTGATTTTTCTGATCTCCACTTTTTAGCTATTAGAAGTTAAGCGCCAAGTAGAATGTGTCCTATTAGCTTTTTCATCGGGAAATGAATCTTGCCAGGATCTAGTAGTAATAGAGCAGTTTTTGAATTAAATGGGAGGTGGAGCCCTGACACTTCGTGAATAAGTCTATATACCTCTTTCCAGAAAGCAAGTAAATGTGGACATGATCAGAATATGTGGATTAAGGATTCCCGACCTCCACATCCCCATCCAGCATTCATCATTTGTAGATAATCCCCTTCTATTTAACTGAGTTGGAATAAGATACCAACATGTCAGTGTTTTGAGATGGGTTTCGATCAGATTAGCTCCGTGAGCAGCTTGCCATGCCCATCTGAACGCTTTGAGCCATTGATCTATTGTTATTTCTTGGCCTAAATCTCTTTCCCAATTTAACAAGTGGCATTATTTTGCAGGTCACAAAAGGCCTGTAAGACTGTCATAAAATGACCGAGTAGTCATTTTGGTGTGTACATGGTTAAGTATGGAGTGGGCTATTTTTGGAATCTTGATATCTTGAAGTTTTTGTACGCGTAAAACAGAGCATATTTGCGTGTATTTATATAAGTCGGTCTTTGTCAAATGGTATTTGAACATGAGTGAGTGGAAGGGGAGAGGACCATCCAGAGCGCAAATGTCTGAGATACATCTATTCCCATTATCTGTCCATGAGTTCAGTTGGAGGTCAGGTAGGAAATACTCCAGGGTTTTAAGCGGTATATTATGAAGCGGCTGAATTGTACTTTTTTCGAATTTTGGATTACATCACTCCAAGCCTCCAACGTAGCACTCATAGGTGGAGAGAGGTTATGGACACTTAGACATTTCGAGAGTGAAGTAGAAGATGTAGCTACAGCAGAGGCATAAATAAGAAGTTTTAGAGGTTTCTGTTTTTTGAATTCTGTCTCTATTGAGGGCCAGCCTATTTTTGAATTATGCCGTGTCCACTAGAGCAGATGGCTTAGTATAGTTGATTTACGATAGGATTCCAGGTTAGGGAGGCCCAAGCCACCTTGGAATCAATTTAGTGAATGAATAGATAACACTATTCTAGGTTTTTTATTTTGCTAAATGTAGTTAGAAAGTTGTCTTTGGAATCCCGCAATAGTTAGCTTTGGGATTTGTATAGGGAGGGTACGAAAGAAGTGGAGAGTTTTAGGTAGTATTATCTTATATATAACAACTGGACCCATCCACAAAGTAGAGCGAAGGTTGAAGGAGTCCAATTCCTTCTGAATCTCAGAGAGAAGTGGAGGGAAGTTAGCCGAAATTAAGTCTGAGATAGGAACACATAGATTTATACCTAAATATGGAATGCTTTTACTTTGCCTTTGAAATGGGAATTGTTTTATTATTACTTGTTTAAGTTCTTTTGTAATGAAGATGCCTAAAATTTGTGATTTAGTTATGTTTAATTTGTAGAAGGACGCTTCAGCCAATCTGGTCAACGTATGATATATTGTTCTGAGGGACCCAAGTGGATTTGTGAGTGTAAGTAAGTTATTGTCAGCGAATAGGCTGATTTTATGTTGCCGGAGTCCAGCGTTTATACCTTGTATGTCTGGGTTATTTCTTATGTGCTCAGCCAAAGGTTCAATAACCAGGGCAAACAATAGAGGTGATAAAGAGCAACCTTGGCGGGTACTGTTGGTTATGGAGAAAGGTTTGGAGAGTGAACCATCAACTAAGACTTTTGCTGATGGGGACATATAATATCTTTAAAGATATTGCCACAGAAACCAAACTTATTTAAGGTAGAAAAAGCGAATTCCCAATGGAGACGATCAAAAGCTTTTTCAGCATCAAGAGCAACCAAAATTGATGGGGAACGTGTACATTCAGTTTTGTGTATAAGATTTAAAATTCTTCTTGTCCTGTCAGAGGCTTGTCTCCCTTTTTTGAAGCCCACATGATCCGAATGAACGATTTCGGGTAGAATTTTTAGAAGCCTTAGGGTGACCACCCACTGGAGTTTCTTTTCCCTGCGAAATTTGCAGCATTGCGATTTTGCGCGATCGCGATTTTAGCATTACAAGTCCCATAGACCCCTGCAGAAAAAAAATGCTGTGAATTTCGCAGGGAAAAAAAAACTCCAGTGGGTAGTCACCCTAAGAGCTATAGTCTTCGCATAAGTGAAATGGGATCTTTACCCGGTTTCGGAATTGTTACAATTGTGGCCTTCAGCATCTCTGGGGGAAGGAACATTGTTCAATACCTTGATTAAAGGCCAAGGACATATCTAGGATTAGAGGAGTGGAGAAAAGTTTATAATAATCATTGGAGAAACCATCTGGTCCTGGGGCTTTATGGGGTTTTAGGGTTTTGATAGTGTCTGCAATTACCCTGGGTGATATTGAGGTGTTTAAGAAGTCAAGCTCGTTCTTCAAGAAGGATGAAAGCTTTATTTCTTTTAGGAAATTTTCTATTAATTGGGGTGAAGGTTGAGGCAAATTTGTATCGTCTTTTAAATTGTAGCGCTTGTTCTAGTATTGGTGGAAAGCTTCTGTAATTTGAGAAGGATGACAGAGTTTTGTATTTTGGTTGTGTGGATCTGTGATATAAGGAATCGAAGATTTATATATTTTTTAACTAGCTTGGCCATCATTCGTGATGATTTGTTGTTGGATATATAAAAAGTCGATCTTGAGGAATTCATTTCTCTATAATAGTTGTCTAGTAATAGATTTCTGAGCTCTTGTCTTGAGTTAAAGAGCAGGTTATGTAAGGTTTCAGAAGGGGAATCACACAATTGATTTTCTGTGTGAGCTATTTGCGCTAGGAGGGAATTAAGCTGGATGTTTTTTTCTTGCCAAGATCAGCCAGGGAGCCACCACTACCAGCCTCACCACCACCAGCATGCGCAGTCATATGATGGCCAAGCACCCCACAAGGTGGGACGAAGGCCGTTCACCGCCTCCGGGTTGCACCACTGCCTCTCCCCCTGTGCCCCAACCTGCCACTCAGATCCAACCCCCCTCTCAGGACACAGGCACAAGCGCCTCCTGGCCTGCACCCACACCCTCACCTCCGCTGTCCTCAACCCCATTCAGCAATGTCTCAACGCAGTGTCCAGCTGTCGCTAGCGCAAGCATTGGAGCGAAAGCGCAAATACGCAGCCACGCACCCGCACGTTCAAGCTTTAAACGTGCACATTGCCAAATTAATCAGCCTGGAGATGCTGCCGTACACGCTTGTGGAAATGGAGGATTTCAAAAACATGATGGCGGCAGCGGTCCCACGCTACTCGGTCTCCAGTCGCCACTAATTTTCCCGGTGTGCCATCCCAGCCCTACACCAGCACATCTCGCACAACATCAATCGTGCCCTCACCAACGCGGTTACTGGGAAGGTCTACTTAACCACGGACATGTGGACAAGTACTGGCGGTCAAGGTCACTATATCTCCCTGACGTCACATTGGGTGAATTTGGTGGAGGCTGGGACCGAGTCAGAGCCTGGGACCGCACACGTCCTACCCACACCCAGAATAGCGGGTCCTTCCTCCGTTCTGGTATCTGCGGCGGTCTATGCCACCTCCTCTAACCCCCCCGCTCCCCCTTCTCCTACGCAACCTCTACCTCTCAATTAAGAAATGTGAGCAGCACGTCGCCAGCAGTCGGTGTGGCGCGGCAGCACAGTGGTGGGCAAGCTGAAACTACTCAGCCTAGGTGACAAGAGGCACACGGCCCCCGAACTGTTGCAGGGTCTGACAGAGCAGACTGACCTCTGGCTTTCGCCGCTGAGCCTCCAACCAGGCATGGTCGTGTGTGACAACGGCCGTAACCTGGTGGCGGCTCTGCAGCTCAGCAGCCTCACACACGTGCCATGCCTGGCCCACGTCTTCAATCTGGTGGTTCAGCGGTTTCTGAAAATCTACCCTCACTTATCTGACCTGCTCGGCAAGGTGCGCCGCGTCTGCGCACATTTCCGCAAGTCCATCACGGACGTTGTCACCCTGAGGACCCTGCAGCATCAGTTTAATCTGCCAGAGCACCGACTGCTATGCGACGTGCCCACACGTTGGAATTCTACGCTGCACATGTTGGCCAGGCTCAATGAGCAGCATAGAGCAATAGTGGAATACCAACTCCAACATGGGCGGCGTAGTGGTAGTCAGCCTCCACAATTCTTTACCAAGGAGTGGGCCTGGATGGCAGATATCTGCCAGGTCCTCGGAAACTTTGAGGAGTCTACCCAGATGGTGAGCGGCGATGCTGCAATCATTAGCGTTACCATCCCGCTGCTATGCCTGCTGAGAAGTTCACTGCAAGGCATAAAGGCCGACAGCTTCTGATAGGGTCAAGGCAGCAAGGTTCTGTTAGTACAGTGTGCAGCTTGAGGCACTGGGTTTAATGAATTCTTTGCCTTAGATTATGAAGAAATGTCACCCTCACCCTCTGCTGCCGCCCTCACATCTTGTTGGCCCCAGCATGGACTGTCCGGTCCGTTTTGCACGCTCCCCCGCTCACAGCTCCCGGCCTGAGTGCTTCTGCGCCTCCGCCAGGAATCTCATCTCCATGGCTGCCGCTTACCCCCCCCCCCCCTCACCGATCAGGACTCCCCAGCTGACAGATGGCGCACTGACCGCCGTCGGGACTCCCCCGCTGACAGAAGCCGCCCTGAGCACCACCGGGCAGTGATATGTTTCCCAGACGCTTCCCCTGCTGACACCTGGGAGCATCAGCGGTTGGGGTTCACCGACTGGAAAGCCACAATGGATGGGGGGGGGCAAACATTACACTCTCTCTCCCCTGGCCAAGTCACCTCCCTGCATCGGCCGGCACCACAGAGTGCTGCATGTTTTTGCCAGGTTCTTTTAGTGGCCTTGCAGGACCTAGTTTCTAGGCTGCTCCCCAGCCAATCAGGAACAGGGGGTGTCAACCCCCTGTCAATCTTGATACCACCAGAACTTCCTGGTGGCGTCAAGATACACTAATACCGCTGGCTGCTGGGGTGCTGCTCCCTTCTGTTCTGTGCTGTTGTGCAGTTTTGTAAGCTTTTATATCCAGCCACTCACCAGTGGGTGGTGCTTATCCCCATTCATAATTCCCCACTGCAGACTACCGTAGTACTAAAAAGCGGTGTCCCTAGAACTTATGCGCACCTCTACTTTTTCCTTTATCTCCCCACTCCAGCCATGTTTCTGGGTTGGTTGTGGTGTTTTCATAGCCCTGCTGTGCACCTAATTTCCAGTATGTGGCATGTTACACTCCTCCCCCAGCAGGAGTCCTTATATGAGGGCAACATTTATCTTTTGCTTTGCATTATGGCAACTGCTTAATGCAAAGCAAAGGAGCTGTTCACTTATAGGGGGGAGGGTACCCCTCCTACATTGTTATTCCTAACTACTGAAGCTATAAAGAAGATTTAAAAATTGCAATAAAAATTACTTTTGTCCCAAAGTGTGTGCTTAAAAACTATTTTTTTTTAGAATTTTTACACCGGCCTTATGACCTGGTTAAATGCACTATAGAGAACCTTCTTCACACCCCTGTTCCTAAAGGTGTAAATGAAAGGATTAATTGTTGGGGTGAATGCTGTGTACATAAAAGCAAGATACTTATCATAATGGCTGCCTTTAGGTTTGACATACACAATGATGGCTGCACCATAGAAAAGACTGGCTACGATGATATGAGAAGAGCAAGTGGAGAAGGCTTTCATTTTTCCATCTTTACTCTTGATTTTGATAACGGTCTTTATAATAGAGCCATATAATCCTATGATTATGAAAAAAGGTAGAACAACATCGATGACAGCAGCTGAGCTTGTTGACATGCTGCTAATGAAAGCATCAGAACAGGCCAAGTTTTGCAAGGGAGCCAAGTCACAAAAAAAGTGGTCAATTATGTTAGGACCGCAGAATTCTAACTGTGCGGTAAGGATGGCCGGTACTAAAATAATGGTAAATCCAAAGATCCATGGAAACACAGCGAATGCAAGGCAAACTGTATCAGTCATCATGGTTGGGTAATGTAAAGGGTTATTAATAGCCATATGTCGATCAAACACCATTACAACCAGGAGATAGCATTCGGTGACACCCAAAGAGTTGAAGACATACATTTGAATAAAACAACCATTAAAGAATATTGTATTGTTATGTGCAATTAAAATGGCCAAAAGTTTCGGAACTGTGACTGAGATAAATATAATTTCCAGAGTGGAGAACACACTGATGAAAAAATACATCGGAATATGAAGTGAACGTTCTGTTTTAACAACCATAATTATTGCAAGATTGCCCAATATGCTAGTGATATAGGTCAGCAGAAACAGCAGAGCAATTAAAATCTGGATGTGATGCAAATCAACAAAGGCCAATAAAATGAACTCTTGAACCGTGGTTTTATTTTTATGCGCCATTTCTTTGAAAATATTTTAAGTTGTGAGCACAAAATTAATTTTAGCTGTTTAGGATTGCTCAGAAGTACAGAAATATGGCTGCTTTCTTCCAGCAATTAGTCTGATGGAGAAAAAAAGGTGGAACAATGCTGAATTGGTGCCTAGAGGTTTTGGATAGCTTTATGTTCATGAGCAAAGAGTAGAGAAAGGGTTGGAATGAAGGCGCTGCCAACCAGGTGGATGCCTCAACCGATTGGGGTGTGTGGGATATGGTGTACAAAACCATAAAAAGCTTGGTGCATGGAACATGGCGCAAACCTCCAATGAAGAAACTCTTGACCAGATAAAACAACACAAGGAGAAGTAGAAAAAAAAGGGTGAGAACAAAATTAAAAGAAAAGGCAACAATATGCAGAGACATATGAGTAATCTATATAAAATGACACATTTCAAAATTGACATTTGTAAAAACATCAAAATTGAAATTATATACATAAGAAAGATTATGTATTACTCCCCCCCCCCCCCCCCCTAGGAGTAATAGTCGTCTCTCATCCTCCCACAAAGGACCTTTCAAATGGAAAGGAATTGTTCCACAACACGAAACAGAATTTGCTACTGTGGAAATCCGCACCAAAGTCTGCACGGCCAAAAACAAATTTTGATGCGTAATTGTAGGCAGAATTCTGTCCTTTTCCATTCTGCCTCAATTCATTTACTTTCCTTCCATGTGTCATCATGCCCCCAGCAATAAAAGTGGTCCCTCTATGCATGGCTTACCTCTAGACCTTCTCTTCAGGAGTCATAGTAGAGCCTCTGTTCCCCCAGTGTACCTTAGCTCAGACACCTTTAATCTTCTTAACGTTCTGCACAGCAAGGCACTAGCACACCATGTATGTCAGCCTGTGCAGGCTTCATACTCCCCCCCCCCCCCCCATCTTCTCAACTCTGACGGCTCAGCACTAGAGGAAGTGAAGCAGACACAGCATCACAACCTTAAAGGGGTTGTCTCGCGAAAGCAAGTGGGGTTATACACTTCTGTATGGCCATATTAATGCACTTTGTAATATACATCGTAGCCATACAGAAGTTATTCACTTACCTGCTCCGTTGCTGGCGTCCCCGTCTCCATGGCTCCATCTAATTTTGCTGTCTTCTGGCATTTTTAGACGCGCTTGCGCAGTCCGGTCTTCTGCCTGGTGAATGGGGCTGCTCGTGCCGGAGAGCTGGTCATCGTAGCTCCGCCCCGTCACGTGTGCCGATTCCAGCCAATCAGGAGGCTGGAATCGGCAATGGACCGCACAGAGCCCACGGTGCACCATGGGAGAAGACCCGCGGTGCATCGTGGGTGAAGATCCCGGCGGCCATCTTGGTGAAGGAAGAAGTAGGAAGAAAGAAGAAGTCGCAGAGCGGGGATTCGGGTAAGTAATATATATATATATATATATTTTTTAACACAACCCTTGGGTTTGTCCTGCCTATGGAAAAAAAAAACCCGTTTCGGCGCGAGACAACCCCTTTAACAGACTGCTATGCACAGTAAGCCAGTGCCATGTTCTGCAGTGTGGCAAGGGAGGCCTGTGCGCCCCCAGGCTTAGAGGCCTGGTCACAAATGCAACCCCTGTGACCCCTATAGATATGAACATTTTCTATTTGATTATATAAATTAATGCTTTAAAAAACTACTAATATACTATTAAATACCACCAAACAACATGATTTTTGTATAGAATGAATTATTTTCACTTGTTTGTTAAGTATATGAAAATACTCATTTAAAAATAAGGACGTAGTGGTGCAATTTGCCATTGACACAACACAGAACTAAAACAATGTCTATCTGTAGCTGAGAGAAGAAGTCACTGTTGTAAAAGAAATGGTGCTTTTTGGGACAGCAGTTACAGGATCTCAAGTTGCTGTGGTGGTAGAAGAGTGGTGTGTGTACTGAGAAGGCCTGAAGCTGAGATAGCTGGAAAGTGGCGGACACTGGACCTCATTCATCTGCTGCCGTTGCTGGGACAAGCGCAAGGACCAGGGGCTTACCTAAAGGCTTAGAGGCACGGGTGCAAAAGTTCAGCTCGGGGGCCCTTTCTGGGCCTCCACCCCACACTGCCCCGTACCCATACCTAGATCGTGCTGCATACATGATCTAGCCCTTTGGCATGAGCTTTCCAAACATGACGTATTTCCTGCACTACATGAAAATTTACCTGCGCTCAAACATGGTTTTCCTAATGCTGTGATTTTCAAGAGCTGTCTGTTCCATTTTTGCGTTTTCATGGTTTTTAACACACCTCATCACCCATCGCAATGATGGGGTGTATTAAAAAGCACTGCCAAACACTAACGTGTGTTCAAAAACGCCGATTGAAATTCCAGTACAAATGCCACGATTTCAAGCTATGTTTTCTGAATGTACGTGTGAGTGCGGCCATAGCCTGAGTTTACATGGGGTGAATTTGCTGTGGTTTGCGGTTGCATATCCGCAGCTGAGAAAAAAAAAACAGCATTTACAGTACAAGGCAAAGTCAATGTGTTTGGCAAAAAGCTGTTCTCACAGGGCGGGATTTTTCCACATTACTGCAGTGCGGAAATGCTGCTGCGGCGTGATATTTGAAGACGCAGCATGTCAATTTTTGGACTTTTCCACAGCGCTTTTTTGTCCGTAGACCTCAATGGACACAGCAAAATCTGCACTAAAATACGTTGCAAAAAGTAAAAAGTGCTGCAGAAAAAAACACTGATGAATATTTCAAGCTGAAAAAGCGCCCAAAATACGCAACAAAATATACAAGACAAAAATAATCTTTAAAGCGTTTTCCGCAGAAGCGTTTCATCTGCTGCAAAACTACAATGGAAGAAACGCAGCAATACCACGGCAAATCTGCCCTATGTGAACCCAGCCTTATAGTTTGTCCATGTTTTTGTTGTACTTTAGAACCACAATTAACAAACCAGCAAGCAGTATTTAAAGACCACAAACGTTATTAAGAAGCTGCATTCACTATTAAAAACGGCATGTGTTTTTGTTGCGTTTTTAATTGTGTGAAAAGTGTGAAATTATATACAGTAAATCCAGGGAGATGTATAACTTATACTAGAGATAGATAGATAGATAGATAGACAGACACATACCCCAGGGCCCGGACCACTTTACCTCCCTGTGGTAGCAGCAGCCTCCATTCAGCACTAGCAGGGGCAGCACATAATGGCATCATCACTATGCCCTGCTGGCCCATGTGGCTGCCTCACTTCTCCTCCCCCTGCTCTTCTCTGCTTCCTCTCTGTCTGGCTGCTCTGCTTGCTGCACGATCAGTGTGGTGCTGCAGACAGAGCGACCAGCGGGTAATGCACTGAATGTGCACATGTATATGGCGGAGGGAAGCCTCTGGGCCCCCCTTGGCGGAGGGAAGCCTCTGGGCCCCCCTTAGCATAGGGTCCGGGTCGACCCCGTATAGTACGCATATGGCTGGGACTATGCTGAAGAAACAGACCCCGTCACAGAACAGTGCAGATACATGGGATCACAGACATCTGCTTGTTGGAGCAGTGATCCAAGACATGAGCAGGCCTGATACAGGAGGATGAGGTACCACACCAAGTCAGCTTAACTTAGTGAGTCAATGCTTATGTAAGGAACAACCAGCAGAGAAAGTACAGAGACTGATGTAATATTTTCCATATCTACAATTAGTATTGATCAGAGTACTTCAACTGCCTTTCAGCTTTATCTATCTATATCTATCCTGCATTGCTGTATCACTATATTGCCCTGCAAAATCATCAGTTAGGCCGTTGTTTTAAATATTTGCCTTAGTGATATTATCACCATCTTACTGCCCCCTCTCACAATAGTACAAATAAATGCAAGTCAAATAAAGATGTATGTGCATTAATGTTTCATGACCATATAGCATAAATATTCATCATGCAAATGTGTTTGATGCAGGCTTTGAGGCCAAGCTGTCTTCAACAGCTGACAACGACAGTCACAATCACAGCTAGTTCCATCTATGGCCATGTAAGTACCAAAATGGTTCTGTTTATCCTGACTACTTCATATAAAACTGGTCAACATATTTTTTTTACAAGAATATTTCATAGAATCATAGAAAGGTAGAGTTGCAAAGAACCACCAGCATCATCGGGTCCAACCCACTGCTCAATGCAGGATTCATTAAATAATCCCAGACAGATATCTGTCTGGCCTCTGTTTGAAGACTTCCATTAAAGGAGAACTCACCACCTTCCATGGCAACCTGTTCCACTCATTAATAACACTCATTGTCAAAATGTTTTTTTCTAATATCTAATCTGTGTCTCCTCCCTTTCAGTTTCATCCCATTGCTTCTAGTCTTTTCTTGTGCAAATGAGAATAGGGCTGATCCCTCTGCACTGTGACAGCCCTTCGGAAATTTATAGACAGCTATTAAGTCTCCTCCCAGCCTTTTTTTTACAAGCTAAACATTCACAGAGACTTTAACTGTTCCTCATAGCAGATGGTTTGCAGACTACTCACCATCTTTGTAGCTCTTTTCTGAACCTGCTCTATTTTGTCTGTATTTTTTAAATTGGGGTGCCTAGAACGTGGGACATTATTCTAGATGAGGTCTGATTAAGGAAGTGTAGAGGTGGATAATTACTTCACGTGATTTAGACTCTATGCTTCTCTTCAAGCATCCTAGAATTGTGTTTGCCTTTTTTGCTGCATCACACTGTTGACTCATGTTCAGTCTGTGATCTATTAGAATACCCAAGTCTTTCTTACATGTGCTGCTACTTAGCTAATGCAATTCTGTATGTGCTTTTTTCATTTTTTCCCAGGTGTAAGACCTTGTATTACTCCTTGTTAAAAACAATTCTGTCAGTCATAAGCCACTGTTCAAGCTTGTCTAGATCTTTTTAAATCATCTTTCTCTTTTCTAGTATTTACTATCCCTCCTAGCTTTGTGTTGCCAGCAAATTTGTTAATTTTCCCATATATCCCTATTCCAGATCAATCATAAAAAATGTTGAACAACACTGGGCCTAAAATAAAGCTTTGTGCTACCCCACTTGAGACATTTTGCCAAGAGGATGTGCAGCCATTTATGACTACTCTTTGTGTACGATCACTCAGCCAGTTGTGAATCCACCTAATAGTTGCCTTGTCCATCCCATGTTTTACTAAAGTCAAGATATACTATACCTACCGCATTTCCCTGATCAACATAGTCAGTGATTCTTTCAAAGAAGGAAATAAGATTTGTCTGGCATGAATTGTTTGTTACAGTATGACTGTTCTCAGCAAGAGAAACCAATAATCTTGCAGATATGATAACTTTTAATGGCTAATAAAACATACATGATGTTATAGTGAGCTTTTGAACCTATGCAAGGTTCTTCCTCAGGCTTAAGGAGGAGATCAAGAAGAAACATGCATTTATCAGGTCTTCTCCATAAGCCTGAGGAAGAACCCTGTGTAGGTTCAAAAGCTCGCTATAACATCATGTATTTTTGTTAGCCGTTAAAGGTCATCATATCTACAAGATTTTTTGTTTCCTCTTGCTGAGAGCAATCACACTTTGCTCCATGCCCTTCACCATATCTCTGCTGATAGCCTGTATTCTTTTATTCCCCCAATAGCACACTGAAGATTGGTTGATGTTGCATTTACTTTCTGGTAGAAAACAGATACAAAATAGGAATTTAAAACTTCTGCATTCTCAACATCATTTTTCACCAATTCCCCATTTTCATCCTGTAAGAATATCATATAGCATCTTTGACTTTTATTTTGCTTTTCACATACCTCCCGAATCCTTTTTTATTTCTTTTGGCCTTTCTTACAAGCCTCAATTCATTTTTAGCATCAGTTATTTTGACACTTGCCCTAAGGTTTCTGCAGGCTGCACTATACTTTTCTTTAATGGTGATTCTAGTAGAATTGCACCTCCTGAAATCAAATATGTTATTAGATTTTTTTTATCAAGCAGGTTTTTTTGTGACACTTATTTTTTCTTTTTACTTTAGGTGTTCTTTATAGTTTGCAATTGGATGAATTACCTTTATATTCAGAGTCTTCAATGTTCTTATAAGAATGGGACAACAGGAATATGAAGTCTCAATATATTGAAATACAATGCCCTAAATGTGCATCTCTTATTCGTGGACAAAAAAAAAATGTGTCAAATGTACCTTCCTTTAGTGAATCGGGAAAAGGTTTATTTGCCTCCAATGCCTATAAAACTTTGGATTTGGATTGAAAGATTCGGCAGCATTTATGCATTTGAAATCTAAATTTCACAAAGTTAGCCATGCGAAACTGAAAGAAGGAATTTTTAGTGGGCCACAAATCCATTGCAAAAAGCAGCCTGGTTGCCATTCAAAAATGTCCCCTCTTATTTTCTTGGAAATTATAAATCAGAAAACTATTGTGATATAATCAGTGATCTTGTAAAATTATACCAAGCTATGGGATGCAACATGTCCTTAAAGGGGTTGTCTCGTGGCGAAAGCGAAAAAAAATTTTTCACTTACCCCCGCATTCTGCCCTGTTAAAAAGAAAGCATGGGTTAGTTTTTAACAAGCACATTGCACTTACCTGCATCAGTGTTCTGCAGCTTCTTCTATTCTTCTTTTAAAGATGGCGCCGCTGGTCTTCTCCCATGGTGCACCGCGGGTCTTCTCCCATGGTGCACCGTGGATTTTCTTCTCCTTCCTTGCGTTCCATTGCCGATTCCAGCCTCCTGATTGGCTGGAATCGGCACACGTGACGGGGTGGAGCTACGATGACGACGCAGTGAGCAGCTCTCCGGCACGAGCGGCCCCATTCACCAGGCAGAAGACCGCACAGCACAAGCGCGTCTAAAAAAGCAAGAAGCCAGCGAAATTAGACGGAGCCATGGAGACGGGGACGCTAGCAACGGAGCAGGTAAGTGAATAACTTCTGTATGGCTCATATTTAATGCACGATGTATATTACAAAGTGCATTAATATGGCCATACAGAAGTGCTGAACCCCACTTGCTTTCGCGAGACAACCCCTTTAAAACTTCATTTCTTGGATTCCCACCTGAATGTCTTCCCAGAAAATCTTGGGGCTGTCAGTGATCAGCAAAGGGAATGTATCAATTAGCAGATTTCTACAATGGAACAGAAATACCAAGGTAAATTGAGTCCCAATACGTTGGCTGACTATTGCTGGATCATGAAGAGAGACATCCAGGATGCACAATATTTCAGTTAATCATCATCAACATTTTTTTTAGGTAAACTTGATTTCACATAATGTTGATTTACATAAGAACTAATTTAATAAAACTTGAAATGTGTGTCACAGAAAAAAAAACTCTGCCTGATTAAAAAATTCTAACATTTAAATTCAGTAGCTGAAATACTAACAGACAACAATAAAAAGAACTATATTCCACAATAGGTACTGCAGTTTACGATACAAGTGGCCTTAAGTTCAACTCTCCTGGTGGGTATGAAAATAAAAGTGAAAATGGTTTAACAATATTTGTTAAAAATAAAAGTTAAAAAAGGTTTTCCACTTTCCTATCAAATGTAAACAACGGAAAAAATGAGTATTGTTGCAAACCTAAAAATCTCATTTGTTAAAATATCATAATCTTGATCTAATATGGTGAACACCATAATAAAAAAGACAATTCCTGAATTGTGGTTTTTGGGCACCTTATCTCCTAAAAGATTTGAATAAAAAGTGACCAAAAAGTCATATGTACTGTACCTGAAAATGGTACCAACATAAGCTATAAATCATCCCACAAAAAATTGAACCTGTTTGCCTATTTTGATGAAAAAATTCTGGTAACAAAGGGATAAATTTGATTATTTTGTGAAATTCTAATTTAAAAGAGAATTAGAAAGTCATATCCTGCGCAAGACTTCCTTAATTTTAAGTGATATACTATACTACCTCTTCATATGTTTTGTATATCTCAGAAAATAATCCACACAACTTTAGTCAGAAATTATGTATTCTTATATTGCCTTTGCCTTGGGAGAGTTAAAATCATGTACAGTTACTCCACGTTAATTTATCCTTTTGTAGAATGTACACAGAGGAGAGCTCCCTCGTCACATGTTGGAAGACATTCTCATTACAGCCATTATGTTTTGGTAGATCATTAAAAACTAACAAGGCTAACAAGGCCCTTAATGACCATGTATTTTCCTCCCTAATGATGAATCAGCTGAGCATTCTGCCAGGTCATTTATATTTTATGATTTTCATAAACAACCAGGAATAAAGAACAGAAAACGAGCTTTATATTATTTAAAAGCTCCCGGAATTGTGTGTTGGGAAGTTCATCTCTATTGTACACTGTATGTATGAAAGCTAGAGATGAGCGAGCATGCTCGTCCGAGCTCGTTCAAGCATTAGCCTACTCGAGATGAGTACCATGGGGTGCTCGATAAAAATTTCCCCACATATTTTCAATGGAGCCGCGGCTGCCGGCGGCTCCATTAAAAACAATGATCTGCCGGCACCCTTGCATTCTTTTTCAGGGAAGGGCTTACATATAAAGCCCTTCCCTGAAAAAGAAGGATTTTAGTGTTAAAAAAAAAGAAAAAAAATTACCTCTCTACCGCTGCCATGTCCTGCGGGGATGCAGAACACAGATGCAGAAGAGGAATTCTAAATCCCTGCAAGGAATAAAGGATTCCCTACCAAAGGTGTCACACATGACAGCTGTGGTGGAGAATCCTGCTGCCAGCACCCCTGAAATGTGTATTACAGACTGCAGACTTAGAACGCTATAGCTGTAATAGCCTGCAAAGACCGAGATACAAAAAAAAAAAAATCTGCAAAACTGCTCCCAGCCAGCCCACAGTTATGCACACGGTGGCCTAGACCGGGACCAGGAAGGATGTGGGAGAGGGAGCTCCATGCTCTGACCTCTCTTCAAAGTGACTAAAAGAACAGTGAGACTACATCAGCAGCCTGTTGGAAGACCCCGAGATCCAAAGAAAATAGCATCCAGAACCCAGGCAAGAAAACTGGATGAGTTCTTCCCTCCATTGGAGAGCTCTCCCAAGATGGCACAGGACGACATGTCAGAGCTCAGAGCATCAGGAGGAGGAGAACGCAGCGGCGGCTCCGCACAGTCCCTGATTGACAACACTACTGGACAGCATGGCAGAAGGGGTGAGTCTACGAGGGGTGATGGGGTCTCCCTGTCATCTCAGCCACAAAGAGGAGGGGAGAAAAAGAGCAAAAAGGGAGGCAGAGAAGGATTCACCACTAGCAAGCAGCTGGCAGCACTTTTACTTTCATTTTGTCCAGTGGCTGCCATAGCTCCATCTTCTGGCTTAATTAAACAGAAAGCTGCTGAGGAGACAGAGGATAGTGCTTCAGAGGGGATCAGTGACATGATCCCTGCTGCAAGCATTTCATCCGCAGAGTTGCCTTCTGTGGGGAAACAAAAGGACTCTCTTGCTATATTATCAGGGGACAATACAGCTTTGTCTTCAAAGGAGCAAATTGAAATGTTTCCATCCTCAGATCAGCCAGCCACTGATAATTTTATGAAGAATATTCTATTAGTTCTGAAAGAGTCACACATAGGCCGCCTGCAGACGGGCGGGTCGGATCGGATCCGAACCCGACCCGAGCGCCTACAGGGACCAGCGCGTACTCACCTGCGCCCGCAGACCGGAGCCGGTGGCATAGAAATAGAGCATGCCGCGATTTTTTCACTGCCATCTACATAGGATTGCGTTAACAAACGCAATCCTATGCAGGCTTCCAGCAGCAGAAATTCTGCGGGAAATCCCACCTCGGAATTTCCGCTCGTATGCAGGCGGCCATAAGGGGCATTTGTGACTCCTAAAAATAAATCTGTTCAGGAACAGGGTGACAAGGTGGATCATGCAGAAAACAAGCCGTCTGAATTTACTAATTCACACAATCATTTAATAGATGCTCACTACTCACCGGAAGAATAAGTTCAGACACTAAAAGCCAAACTAGCAGATCTAGAGGACCGCAGTAGACACCACACTGGTAAATATTACAGTATCCCTCAATCTGTGTCTGTCAGACTTTCAGGACTATGTTAAACGTCTAATTTTTCTTTCCTGGAACATCCAAAGGTGATCTTATTATTGAAAAAACACAGGCTCCTCAGATTTCTGTTGGAAGCAATGCCCCATGATATCATCGCCCGTATAAACTTGTATCAACTATCATAAGGAGGCACTGATGTTAAAGGGGTTGTCTCGCGAAATCAAGTGGGGTTATACACTTCTGTATGGCCATATTAATGCACTTTGTAATATACAATCAGGAGGCTGGAACCGGCACACGTCATGGGGCGGAGCTATGCGATGACACGTGCAAGGGGGCGGAGCCAAAACGCCGATGCTGCCGAGCCAAGACGAAGGGAAAAGACCCATCTGCGCAAGCGCGTCTAAAAAGGCAAGAAGACACCGAAATTAGACGGAACCATGGCGCCGGGGACGCTAGCAATGGAGCAGGTAAAAGAATAACTTCTGTATGGCTCATATTTAATGCACGATGTATATTACAAAGTGCATTAATATGGCCATACAGAAGTGTATAACCCCACTTGATTTCGCGAGACAACCCCTTTAACTCAAAAATGGATAACTTAAAAATGGATAAGCTCCCGGCCGCCTTTTCAGAGATTAACTTGTTTAAATGCCTTTCACAAGCTACGATTCAAGCTAGAAGATACTGCGTATAACTGCAGCCCTTAGGCCTCATGTCCACCTGAAAAATCAGGCCCGCTACGGATTCTCCATGGAGAATCTGCAGCGGGTCCCTCCTGCCCCGCGGACATGAGCGCTTAAAATAGGAATTTAAAAGAATTAACTCACCCGCAGCGGACCGGGAAGGTCTTCTCTTCCTCACGGCCGGATCTTCTTTTTCGGCCAGCGGATGAACTCATCACGCTGGCAGCACGTCGCCGGCACGTCGTCGGCGTGCCGCGCGCATGTGCCGGGCACATCCGCCGAGCCGAAGCAAGAAAGATCCAGCCGTGAGGAAGAGAAGACCTTCCCGGCCCGCTGCGGGTGAGTTAATTCTTTTAAATTCCTATTTTTGGTCTCCCGCGGATCCGGACGGCTTCCATAGGCTTCAATAGAAGCCCGCGGGAGCCGTCCCCGCGGGAGACCCGCACGAAAATGGAGCATGGTCCAGATTTTTTCATGCTCCACTTTTTTAAAATCACTTTTATTGACCATCCGCGGGTATTTATCTACCCCACGGGTGGTCAATGCATCCCTATGGGGTGCGGATCCGCGTGCGGGAGAAGAGTTAAAATCCGCTGCGGATTTTAATTCTTCTTTTGCCCGTGGACATGAGGCCTTAGACAGGCTGATATTGCTTACAAATCGGAATTTCACACCAAATTAATAATAAATAAGAATGGCAAAGTGCACTTTAGGTGTAAAAATGCCTCATCATGTGGATTTTCCTTTTATTCTGCCCGCCATAAATCATTTTCCAGAATTGAGCTGTGTCTGGTAAATAGGTCCATACTAGAGATGAGCGAGCACACTTGTCCGAGCTTGATGCTCGTTCGAGCATTAGGGTGTTAGAGATGCTCATTACTCAAGTGGAACACCACGCGGTACTCGAGTCAATTCCATTTCCTTCCCCGCATGTTTAGCGCCATTTTCTAGCCAATAGACATGCAGGGAAGGCATTACAACTTCCTCCTGTGACGTGCCAGCCCTATCCCACCCCCCTGCAGTGAGTGGCTGGCGAGATCAGGTGACCGCCTAGTATTTAAAGCGGTCCCGCCCGCGGCTCGCCTCAGACACACACTGGGAGAGCTTAGGGAAAGTGCTGCTGCTGCTATAGGGAAAGTGTTAGTGTAGGATCCTGTCTACAAGAACCCCAACGGTCCTTCTTAGGGCCACATCTGACTGTGTGCATTACAGTTGTGGCTGGCTGGGAGCAGTTTTGCACAATTTTTTTTTTTTTGATCTCGGGCTGTGCAGGCCATTTCAGCTATAGCGTTCTCAGTCTGCAGTGTATTACGCAGAGTATAGGGAAAGTGCTGCTGCTGATATAGGGAAAGTGTTAGCGTAGGTCCTGTCTTCAAGAACCCCAACGGTCCTTCTTAGGGCTACATCTGACCGTGTGGATTTTACTTGGTGCCTGCTGGGAGTAGTAGTGCTTCCATTTTTGTATTACGCAGCTAGGCCTGTTTGCAGCCTTTCAGTAATACTTTTTTCTGGCTGCAGTGCCGTACAATACCGCTCTCACTGTGAAACTGCACTCAAATAATTCCTAGCCTCCTGCGAACTAACTCATTTATACTGCTATCTGTCTTCAGTGAATTAGACGCAGAGTGTTGGGGGCAACAGCCACTTCTAAGGGGAAAGTTATATACACTATACACTCCGTATCCTCCGCGCAAAAACCCGAAAACTCCTTCGTTGGGCTACATCTCATCGTGTGCATTTTACTTGGGGCCTGCTGGGAGTAGTAGTGCTTCCATTTTTGAATTACACAGCTAGGCCTGTTTGCAGCCTTTCAGTAATACTTTTTTTCTGGTTGCAGTGCCGTACAATGCCGCTCTCACCGTGAAAGTGCACTCAAATAATTCCTAGCCTGCTGCGAACTACCTCGTTTATACCGTTCTCTGTATGCAGTGAATTAGTCAGCAGTCTCACCACTAAACAGTACTGTAATATTACTGGGGCCACTGCAAAGTATTTCAGCTCTGCTGCTGTGCAGAGTATCTCACAATACCATTTCCGTTACTGGGGTTGAGATCGCCGCAGTTACCAGCACTATCCACTGGGTTTAGAGTCTTCTCCCACTCCACACAGCCTCTATTATCTACAGGTCTCTGCGAGCAGTAAATTACCCCTAGGAATCAGCGCAAGACAGCGGGTTTCTTTTTTTAAGCCATAGCATAGAGCCTCCGCTATCTACAAGTCTCTGTGTGCGGTGAATTAAGCCACAGTTGGTTAGTAATTTATTTGGGCCCTGCTCTATTCTTAATCCGCCATGATGAGGAGTAGGGGTAGGGGGTCGAGGACATGGAGCCTGGAGATGCTGCCGTACAGGCTTGTGGAAATGGAGGCTTTCAAAAACATGATGGCTGCGGCAGTCCCGCGCTACTCGGTCCCCAGTTGCCCTATTTTTCCCGGTGTGCTGTTCCAGCCATACACCAGCATGTCTCCTGCGACATAAATCGTGCCCTCACCAACACGGTTACTGGGAAGGTCCACTTAACCACGGACACGTGGAAAACTACTGGCGGGCAGGGCCACTATATCTCCCTGACGGCACATCGGGTGAATTTGGTGGAGGCTGGGACCGAGTCAGAGCCTGGGACCGCTCACGTCCTACCCACAGCCAGAATAGCGGGTCTTACCTCGGTGCTGGTATCTGCAGTCCAAATAAACAAAGAAGATCCGCAGCAGACCAGAGGATGAAGTAAAACAAAGTTCTTTTATTCCAAATCCATAAACGGTACAGGCAGCTGCCTGTACCGTTTATGGATTTGGAATAAAAGAACTTTGTTTTACTTCATCCTCTGGTCTGCTGCGGATCTTCTTTGTTTATTTGGACTGCAATATATAAAGGTTGGTTCACCCTTATTGATCGGCTGTGCAGAAGTTCTTCCCCATGATTGGGTATTGAAAGTGGTGCTGCAGGACCTCTTCATCTATATTGGTGCTGGTATCTGCGGCGTTTTATGCCACCTCCTCCAAACTCTCCCCCGCCACCTCTACCTCTCAAATAAAAAGTGTGCGTACGGCGCAGCAGCACAGCGGTAGGCAAGCATCAGCAGGCCATGCTGAAACTAATTAGCTTAGGTGACAAGAGGCACACGCCCCCCGAACTGTTACAGGGTCTGACAGAGCAGACCGACCTTTGGCTTTCGCCCCTGAGCCTCTGACCGGGCATGTTCGTGTGTGACAACGGGCGTAACCTGGTGGCGGCTCTGCAGCTTGGCAGCCTCACACACATGCCATGCCTGGCCCACGTGTTCAATCTGGTGGTACAGCGGTTTCTTAAAAACTACCCCCACTTATCTGACCTGCGCAGCCAGGAGCCCCGCGTCTGCGCACATTTCCGCAAGTCCACCACGGACGCTGCCACCCTGAGGACCCTGCAACATCAGTTTCAGCTGCCATAGCACCGACTGCTGTGCGATGTGCCCACACACTGGAATTCTAGCTGCACACGTTGGCTAGGCTGTACAAACAGCGTAGAGTAATAGTGGAATACCAACTCCAACATGGGCAACGTAGTGGTAGTCAGCCTCCCCAATACTTTACTGAGGAGTGGGCCTGGATGGCCAGGTCCTCGGAAACTTTAAGGAGTCAACCCAGATGGTGAGCGGAGATGCGGCAATCATTAGCGTTACCATCCAGCTGCTTTGCCTGCTGAGAAGTTCGCTGCCAAGCATAAAGGCCGACGCTTTGCGGTTGGAACAGGAGACAGGGGATTACAGTATGTCACTTGATAGCCAGACCACCCTCATGTCTATATCTCGCGTTTTGGAGGAGGAGGGGGAGGAGCAGGAGGGGCACACTGCAGAGGGTACCCATGCTGCTTGCCTCTCATCTGTTTAGCATGTATGGGCTGAAGAGGGGGAGGAGGAGGAAGAAGAGGATCCTGAAAGTTATTTTCCTAGTGAGGACAGCGATGTGTTGCGTACTGGAACGCTGGCACACATGGCTGACATCATGTTAGGCTGCCTTTCTCATGACCCTCGCATTAGACGCATTCTGGCCAACACGGATTACTGGGTGTACACCCTTCTTGACCCACAGTATAAGTAGAACCTTTCCACTCTCATTCCTGAAGAAGAAAGGGGTACGAGAGTGATGCAATACCACAGGGCCCTGGTGGAAAAAGTAATGCTAAACTTTCCATCTGACAGCGCTAGTGGCAGAAAACGCAGTTCGAGGGCCAAGTAGCAGGGGAGGCGTGGGGATCAGGAAGCATGTCCAGCGCAGGCAGGGGAACATTCTCCAAGGCCTTTGCCAGCTTTATGGCTCCCCAGCAAGACTGCGTCACCACTCCCCAGTCAAGGCTAAGTCGGAAAGAGCACTGTAAAAAGATGGTGAGGGAGTACATAGCCAATCATACCACCGTCCTCCGTGATGCCTCTGCTCCATACAACTATTGGGTTTCAAAGCTGGACACGTGGCACGAACCAGCGCGGTATGCCCTGGAGCTGCTGGCCTACCCTGCCCCTAGTGTCTTGTCAAAGAGGGTGTTTAGTGCAGCTGGGGGAATCATCACGGATAAGCGTATCCGCCTGTCAACTGCCAGTGCTGACATGCTTACACTCATAAAGATGAACAAAGGCTAGATTTCCCCAGACTTATCTTCTCCACCGGCGAAGAGCAGCGGAACCTAAAGATTCTTTTTGCTGCAACCGCAGAAATAAGCATTCTCTATCACCGGAAAAAAGGGGGAATTAGCTTTGTCAATCACTATCGGATATTATTACTCCTCCTCCTCCTAAAACAGCATGTCATGACGCTGAACTGCCAATTTTTTTCTGCGGCCCAAAAGGCTCTGCTTATAATTATTTTTACAATTTTTCAAAGTTTCAAAAGTATTGATACTTTAACAAAAACCTATTTTTTTCACAGGGCTGCTTCCCGGCTCTGCTACAAATTAAGTAACAGCGAGCTGTATTCTTAAAAAATGCTTCAGGGTTTCACCTGCCCTCGCGGTTGAGCAATTTTTTAGAGGTACACTTGTCCTCTTGGTAGACCAATTTTTTCTGTCCTTCGCCTACACTCATGGTACACCAATGTTTCAGGGGTTCGCCTAAACTCTTGCTCCAGAAATGTTACAGGGGTCTGCCTATACTTTTACTACAGAAATGTTACTGGGGTCTGTTTATACCTTTGCTATAGGAATGTTAGAGGGGTCTGTCTATACTATGGGTGCACTAAGTCTTCCCTTCACGGTGTTGTACCTATCTGGCACAAATACACTGACTGACTAGGGCAGAAATGTGGGCCGAGGCCAAGGTCGTTGGCGGGGTGAAACTCTCCCATGGTTGGGCACTCTGATTTCTTCCTGTGTAATACCATCTTTGTGCACTGACGGCATAGGCGAGCCCAAGGAACTTCCCCTTGCAGTGTTGAGCCATCTGTGTAGGAAAACATGGATTCCCCATTGCTATGTAACTCAGGGCACCTTTGGTCACACAAGGTGGAGGCTGGGACCGAGCCTGACCCAGGGCCCGCTCATATACTTCCCACACAGACTATAGCGGGTCTTGGTCATGGTTTCTTGGCCTTGTAATGCCACCTCCTCCTCCTGCTTGGGGTCAGGGCATCAGCACAGGGCAACATGTATTTTCTCTCGTGTTACCACAGTTATCTGAGACACTGGTTTGGGCCAAAAAAGAGGAGCATTACTGCATTAATGAGACGTTCCCTGCTGTACTAGCACTGGAGTCCGCTTTATTCTCACGATTGCTGAGGGTGTGTGCAGAGGCCTATGTCTTTGGTGGAGTGAAAGTCTGCCATGTTTGGGCACTGTAATTTCTTCATGTTTATTAATGTCTTTGGGTTCCTTTGGCTCACCTATGCTGTGGGTGCACAAAGACTTCCCATAGCTGTGTTTTACCTGTCTGGCACAAAGACACCGACTGACTTGGGTAGGGTGCAGAGTGCAGATGGCTTTCCCCTTGCGGTGTCGATTGAGGTATCCGCCACCTACAGAGAATGAATAGTGCGTGGGCACATGGATTTTCCCATTGCTAGGTAACTCGCGGCACCTTGGCTCACACAAGGTGGAGGCTGGAACCGAGCCTGACCAAGGGCCCACTCACATCCTTCCCACACAGACTATAGCGGGTCTTGGTCATGGTTTCTTGGCCTTGTAATGCTGCCTCCTCCTCCTGCTTAGGGTTAGCGGATCAGCACTGGAAAACATGTATTTTCTCTCGTGTTACCACAGTTATCTGAGACACTGGTTTGGGCCAAACAAGAGGAGCGTTACTGCATTAATGAGACGTTCACTGCTGTACTAGCATTGGAGTCCGCTTTATGCTCACGATTGCTGAGGGTGTGGACAGAGGCCTATGTCCTGGGGAAAATGCAACTGTGCCAGGTTGGGCCTGTGGAACTTCTTCCTGGTTAATCCAGTCTTTGGAGCGGTGAAAGCAACCGCAACTAATTAAATGAGACGTTCACAGCTGTACTAGCATCGACGTCCGCTTTATGCCCATGATTGCTGAGCGTGTGGGCAGAGGCCGAGGTCCTGGGTGGAGTGAAAGTCTGCCATGTTTGGGCACTGTAATTGCTTCATGTTTAATACTTTCCTTCAGTTCCTTTGGCTCACCTATGCTGCGAGTGCACAAAGACTTACCATAGTGGTGTTTTACCTGTCTGACACAAATACACTGACTGACTAGGGTAGAAATGTGGGCCGAGGTCCTTGGCGGGGTGAAACTCTGCCATGTTTGGGCGCTCTGATTTCTTCTTGTTTAATATCATCTTTGTGCACCGACAGCATAGGCAAGTCCAAGGAACTCAAAGACTTTCCATTGTGGTGTTGAGCTATCTAACACCTACACAGAATGAATTGTGTGGGAACACATGGATTTCCCATTGCTATGCAACTCGCGGCACCTTCGGTCACACAAGATGGAGGCTGGGACCGAGCCTGACCCTGGGCCCACTCACGTGCTTCCCACACAGAGTATTGCTGCATTGTGGAGATGTGTAGAAGCCCTTTATACCCACGTTTGCAGCTCCTGACAATTTTGCGACGGAGGTAGCACAGGATTGGAATGATGATGAAACGTCAATTTATCATCAATTCTCAACAGCATTGTGGGCTATCGCCCACACTTTCAAAGAGGGTCGCTGCTTGGCCCCACCAACCCTCTGCAGTGTGTGCCTCCGGTTCCTCATTCAGTACGCGCTTATAAATAGACATGTGGGTGCTCTGGCTATGAAGCGAACGTGTGGCATGAGGGCAGCTGAACGCTGCGCAGGGAAACTTTTGTGTGCGCTGTGAATGCAGGATCGTGTGGGGTGGGGGTGGGGGGTGGACAGCAATGCCAGCATGTAACCCAGGAGAAGAGGCAGCGGTGTCACCCGCAGGCAGTGATTGTCCTTGGTTGCAGGTAGTGTGGTGCTTAGCTAAGGTGTGCCTTGCTAATGAGGGTTTTTTCGAAGTAAAAATTGTTAGGGAGGGGGGAGGTGACGCCAGACTCTTTCCCCCATTTTGGCTTAATAGTGGGACCTGGGAGCCTAAAATGCAGCCATGCATGCTGCCCCTGCCTTTCCCTATCCAGTTCTGTGGTGTTTCCATGACTTTCTGAGGTTTTCCAGAGTTTCACAAGTCATGACCTATGTGGATCATCGGTCCCATACAAAAATGCTCGAATCGCCCATTGACTTCAATGGGGTTCATTACTCAAAACGAGCTCTCGAGCATTGCGGAAAGTTGGATTCGAGCAACGAGCACCCGAGCATTTTGGTGCTCGCTCATCTCTAGTCCATACTTCTGGAAGCATCAGCATCTAAGCTAAGCACAGGACATGGTCTGATCACACATCTTGCATAATGTCTTTTTTACTAGGCTCATTCTAATCTCCCCTAGGACGTGGAGAATGAACATTTTGTTAATAAAAATCCCACAGCATTAAGAAACTTTGCAAAAGAAATAGACGACCTTATTAGTAAAATCCAAAAACAGAAACCAAGCTAAGAGGGGCCCCTTTGAATTTAGCACATGAACAACTCTTCAAATTAAGGGGAAAACGTTGTCAGTTCTTATTTAGAGATTATAATAGAGAATTAAATAATTTTAAAGCCACCAGGTACTCATTTTTGGTGAGGAGGGTCAAGAGGAGAGAGGCCAAAATAAAAATCTCTTGTGTGGGAAAGAAGGGAAAGAAGTTTTAAAATTTCTCATAAATATTTCTCATAAATTTGCTCATAAAAATTAGGCAATTAGCATTGAATATTGCCTTGATATTTAAGTGTCTTACCTTTCCTACATGGATCTCTCAGAGGATTCAGAGATCCAGGCACGTTGCAAAAGGCTACAACAGGTGTTCAATCACACCGCACAACCTCACACAATCCGTTGCGTTGCCCGCAGCTATCAGGTTCTATTGAACCTAATAGCACAATGCTCACGGTGCGGAATTCCACCACGGAATTTTGCACCGTAAAATCACCCGTCCTCACCCGCGACGTGTTCTATTTGCCACGGGCGTATGCGTGGATGGCTTCAATTGCAGTCCATGGAAGCCATCCATCACGCTATCTTCCACTGTAGCACAGCGAAAGATAGCGTGAAACCGCTTCCCCGCCTACCGCCAGCCGCGTTATATGACGCGGCCGATGCGTCATGTAATGCTGTGGGCGTGTCATGTGACACGGCTGGCGTGTCACATGATGCTGCTGGCACGTCATGCGCTCTATTGCGCATGCGTGCCGAAGCGCCATGCAGGACATCAGATCTGGAGGTAAGTATGGGCTTTCTGGGGGGGCGCCGTGACTGATTTTGCTGCGGAATTCCGCTTGGGGCAGCCCAGGCCCCCACAGCACCTGGACAAGCATCTCACAGCAACTGGGCCCCAGCACTGGAGGGACATACCTCGAGGAGTGACTTGTGGAAAAATCTGTGGATTCTCCACGTGTCCGATAGTGCCAGCTCGTACGCCATAGGACTATCCACTTTAGTGACTGGAAAAGGGCCCACAAATCAGGGAGCCAACTTCAAAGAAGGCAATTTTAACTTGGAAGACAAGTACACCAACTGGCCCACAGAAAGGTACAGAGATAGTATGTGTACCTCTACTCCTCCTAAGCACTGCATCCCTGGACTGCTCCAAGTTACCACGGACCTTCTCCTACACCTCTTGCAGGTCCTGAACCCGAGCATCTGCAGAGGGATTGTTAGACGAGGAAAGACACTGTGAAACTGGGATTATATCCAAAATTACAGAAGGAGACATGCCTGATGCCGAATGTGTATGGTTATTGATAGTAAATTCAGCCAACGCTAGATAATTGACCCAGAGACTCTAACAATCACTCATGTACATTCTGAGGTACTGTACCAGTCCCTGGTTTATATGTTCCATCTGCCCATTAGACTCCAGGTGAAAGGCAAACGAAAGCGACAACCCAATGACGATATTCTTACAAAAAGCCCTCCAAAACCGGGCAACAAATTGAACTTCCCAGTCAAAACCAATATCCTCAGGGACCCCATACAGGTGCACAATCTCCTTGATAAATATGGTGGCTAACTCAGGTGCGGACGGAAGCTTCTTAAGAGCAGTAAAATGCGCCATCTTGGAGAATCGATCGACAACCACACAGATGACGAGCACCCCTGGGACTCAGGCAGGTCGGTCATAAAAGCCATCGACAGATGGGTCCATGGCCTCTCTGGAATGGGAAGAGGACAAAGTGGACCCTCGGGTCATCTCCATACACTCTTCCCTCAAGCACAAATAGGGCAAGACTTGACAAATTCCCTGACGTCCCGAGACATTTGTGGCCACTAATACAAATGGCCACACAGCTCCATGGTACGTCGGACCCCTGGATGCCCTGCTAAAACAGACGAATGAACCTCTTCCAGAATGAGGAGCCGCAAGGCTCAGGGAACAAATAACCTCGCTTCCGGGAGGCATTGGGGAGCGGACTGCTGAGCTGACTAGAGTAAAGCAGAGCTGTCAGACATAAGAGCAGCTATAACCACACCCGGGGCTAGAATACTCTCAGGCTGAGGCTCATCTACCTTGGGAACCCCAAAGCTGCGTGACAACGCATTAGCTTTGTGGACGAGGAGGAAAAAGAGGGGTGGAGCAAAACTCGTACAGTTGTGTTTGTTGTGAACAATGATACTATAAAAGTCGTGAAGAGAGTGAAGTTGTAACTTCAATAATGGAGGTGCTGCCTGACCAGATGACGCACCACCTGGGTGGGCGTGATGGAGTAAGAGAAAAGAACAAAAAAACTGGCAATGGAGAAGGCACAACACTCCAGGTTAAAGCAAATAGGAAGTGACCAAAGGCTTGTGAAACTTCTCCTTTTATTTAATAGGGTACGTGATCAGCTTATGAAAATGCATTTTGTGGATAACCCCTTCGTCAGTTCAGCTGGTGTTTAAAATATACAAGCAATTGGTGGGTCCCAAAAGGGTTAATCATTAAATCTGTTTGCCTGTGGAGTGCGGGTCAGCCAGGGCAGGAGCAGGAGAAGTAAGGTATCCAAGCAGGTTCAAAAGATAAGCAAAGAGAAAAACAAAAGGAAAGTGGAAGATAACAATATTATCGTCATGACACCTTACATTATATCCAAAAAACAGAAATCCATACTTAACAGAGGTCTGAATTTTGTACCTAGCACTGATTTTGATTTATTCCACACCCTCATGGATGTTAACAGATTTATGTGCCTATTAACGGTAAAGAAACATTTTTTTACAACAAAGAATATTGGCAAAATGATGGGAATATACCTCAGATGGATAAGGATGTTTTCCCTAATGATTTTTCCAACAAAGACTTTAAAGACCTTGAAAAGGAAAATTATGTACCAGCTGTATAACGTAATATAGCCAAAATCATCAAGTTCCGTATACCTAACACATTCTTTTACCCGAGAACATCAAGAAGCTGACATATGGATGACTTCCAGTATGCCATAGAGAAAAAACTAGTTAAACTTCAAGAACGTAATGCTGACAAGAGGAGACATAAGAATAATAATCTGTCTTTAAGGGGAAAAGGAGGATTTAAGAAATGATCTGAAAACAGAAATATTATTATTAAAAGATCGGATGAGGGAGGCAACGTGGTGATCTTGGACACAAGTCTCTATTCAAAACTAGTCTTGGACAAGTATAAGTACAGTATAATCCCATTAAGGACTGCATTGCACAGCTGACCAAGCTATTAAAAGAAGGTGTCGCAACAGGAGTGCTGGATGAGAAGGAGGTAGTCTATGCCTTGATAACCCATCCACAGCCATATTCTACGGACTCCCAAAAGTGCATAAAAATGTTTTCCCACAGCTTCATCCTTTTGTTTCAGGGATCGATTAACCCTGTGAATGACTTAGTTTGTGGGTGGATTGATCCCTGCAACTTTTGGTTCATAGAGCTCCTGGTTACCTTTTTGACAGTTAGAACATAGCACAGCTAATGCAAGGTGTGACAGTGTGGCAGTCAAAGTTCAGGTGGTTGCTTTGTGACGTAAAAAACCTTTACTCCAGTATACCACATCATGTGGCTATATACACTAAATGAGGTATTGCTAGGAAAAGTGATTGTTACAATCATGCGGGCAAACTAAGCACAGGGCCCACACAATCGTGAACAAATAGGGAGATTGGGGATGTGATGGACGCACACAGGTTGCACACTGTATTCACACGGGTTTCAGGCAACTGACCCTGTTCTACGCAGGTGATTGGCATGGCCCTACCTGAGCGGGGACATTGCCCCAATAAGGGCAGCCCAGCGGTCTTCGGATCTGGGCCCTAGCTGATCCTAGGAGCCACGCATCAGAACAGGACGCATTCACATGTCAGGGAGAGAACAACAGGATACACAGAGCCAGAATACACAGCATACAGAAGCCAAAATGCAACCACTAGTAACAGATAGGAAGCTGAATATAAATACCAGGTATTAGTTGACATTTTGTACAAGACGTGGAAGCTAGCGGGCCACTTCATGGCTCCTGGTTATACCGTTAGTCCCTAAACTAATCCGGAGTCCAGAAGAACCGGACACCGTTCACACAGAACGCTGCAACAGGATAGAACACAGATCGCAGGTCACACAGCAAGCTAACACAAAACTGACAGAATTTAAACATACAAACGGACGTGAACCAGAAAGACACAGATCACACAGAAAGCTTGCAACAGGACAGACAACCAGGGCACGAACTCTACCGGCACGGACTCTACCCAGCGCTCACATGAACACAGATGAAACTCACAGCAAGGCTATGTGTCCACATACCAGGGGGGATAGACAGTCAGCCACAGAGCTGACATAGGGCACTGTGTCAGGGATCCACCAACTGACACACTGGAAGCAGAGAGACACATACCTACTTGCAAACACAGATCAGAGTGGGAACAAGCTAAACATGACTGATAAGTTACAGAACACAGAAGTAACAGGGTTTCTGACCTTGGGGCCCAGGCAGCAACTGACTAAAAGCTGGGTTTATATGGGAGCACAGACCCAGAAGATTGGCTAGCAGGAAGTGCCACACCCAGCCAGATCAATTAACCCTCAACCACCTGTAGTTGTACTGCTAGTAGTACATAGTACAACAGATCCCAGCAGCACACCCTGACAGTGATATGGAAAAAGACCAGGGGGTACTAGTGGATTGTTGATTTAACTGGAGCAACCAATGTCAGTCAGCTGCTGCAAAAGCTAATAAGGTCTTGGGGTGCATTAAAAGAGGCATAGGGGCGAAGGACGAGAACATTATTCTTCTACCATAAAAGGCACTTGTCAGGTCTCATATGGAATACTGTGTACAGTTCTGGACAGCGGTGCTCAGGAAAGATGTAGCAGTGCTTGAGGAGGTTCAAAGAAGGGCAACTAAATTAATAAATGGAACAAGAGGACTGGAATACCCAGAGAGGCTATCAAAATTTGAATTATTCACCCTGGATAAAAGATAGCTAAGGGGCGACCATATAAGTATGTAAAAATACTTTAGGGGACAATACAGGGATCTCTCTCATGATCTGTTTATACCCAGGATTGCATCGGTAACAAGAGGGCATCTGCTGCGTCTGGAAGAAAGCAAGTTTCATCACCACCACAGAAGGGAGTTTTTTACTGTAAGAGCAGTGAGACTGTGGAACTCTCTGCCTGAGAACGTGGTGATGGCAAAATCCATAGAGGAGTTTAAGGCTGGGTTCACACAGGGCGGATTTGCTGCAGTTTTGCCGCGTTGTTTCCGTTGCAGTTTTGCCGCAGAAGAACTGCTTCTGCGGCAAAACCGCTTCAAAAGATTAATTTTGGCTTGCGGATTTTCTTGCGTAAAAATCCGCAAGCGATTTTTTCCGCAGCGCTTTTTTACATTTTGCAGCGTATTTTGGTGCGGATTTAGCTGCGTCCATAGAGGTCTATGGAGAAAAAAGCGCTGCGGAAAAGACAGAAGAATGGACATGCTGCTTTTTTTAAAACCGCGCCACAGTTGCATTTCCACACTGCGGCTGTGCGGAAAAAATCCGTCCTGTGAGAACAGCTTTTTTCCAAAACTCATTTGTGCTGCATTGCACTGCAAACTTAGCGGTTTTGCCGCAGTGCGGATATGCCACAGCAATCCGCGGCAAAACCGCAGCAAATCCGCCTTGTGTGAACCCAGGCTAAGAGGGGACTAGATGTCTTTCTAGAGCGCTACGATATTACAGGATATAGACATTAAGTGACCAGTGACCTGTTAATCCGGGTCTTACAGTCATGTAGGGACTATCAGGGGTTGATCCAGGGATTATTCTGACTGCCTTTATGAAGTCGGGAAGGAATTTTTCCCTCGGTGGGGCTAATTGGCTTCTGCCTGTTTTTTTTTTGCCTTCTTCTGGATCAACAAGGAGGTTGAAACAGGCTGAACCAGATGGGTATGGTCTTCATTCAGCCTAACATGCTATGTTACTATGTTATGTCCAGGATTTAAACACAGACAAAGATGTAATTTGCCAAAGATTATATAAGCAAGGTTATAAAAGAAATATCTTAAATAAAGCAGTTGAAAAAGTAGAACATGAGGATAGAGCAAAACTCCTTAGTGATAGTAACCATTGCGCATAATCCAAAACCCAGAATAGATAAAAGGGGTTGTCTCGCGAAAGCAAGTGGGGTTAAGTACTTCTGTATGGCCATATTAATGCACTTTGTAATATACATCGTGCATTAAATATGAGCCATACAGAAGTTATTCACTTACCTGCTCCGTTGCTAGCGTCCCCGTCGCCATGGAGCCGTCTAAATTCGCTGTCTTCTGGCGTTTTTAGACGCGCTTGCGCAGTCCGGTCTTATCACGTTATTATAGTGTCAATATATATGGATACGTTTTTTGTTTCCTCTTGGGTGGTATCTAGGTATATAGTAATTGTTAGTATATATTTGAAATTTTACATTATTCTATTTCAGAGTAGGAGTTAAATGCAGCTACGATCTCATTTTTAATTGTATTTGGTATAAAAGGAAATGATTAGAGATGAGCGAGCACCAAAATGCTCGGGTGCTCGTTACTCGAGTCGAACTTCCCGTGATGCTCGAGGGTTCGTTTCGAGTAACGAACCCCATTAAAGTCAATGGGCGAATCGAGCATTTTTGTATATCGCCGATGCTAGCTAAGGTTTTCATTTGTGAAAATCTGGGAAATTCACGAAAGTGATGGGAACGACACAGCAACGGATAGGGCAGGCGAGGGGCTACATGTTGGGCTGCATCTCAAGTTCACAGGTCCTACTATTAAGCCACAATAGTGGCAAGAGTAAACCCCCCCCCCCCCCCCGCACTGCCAGCATAAAGATTGTTCTCCTCTGCCACAGCTGTAACAGCTGTGGCAGAGAAGAACGATGTTAGCCCATTGAATTTAATGGAGCCGGCAATACAGCTGGCTCCATTGTAAGCAATGGGCTCCTGGCGAGCGCTGGATGAATTTTCGGGAAGGGCTGAGAGCTGCCCCTGATTGGTCCCTGCGCTGAGCCAATCAGAGGCAGCACTCACCCATTCATGAATTCATGAATGGGTGTGAGTGAGTGAGTGAGAGCTGCCTCTGATTGGTGAGGCTGTGACCGATCAGAGGCAGCTCATTTAGCAGGTGGGGATTTTAAATCCCCGGCTGCTGAATACTACTCAGAGCAGTTTAGGAGAACTGCCGGCCAAGCGCGGCTGAACTCCGGCTGCAGTGGAAAGGTGAGTATACTTTTTTTTTTTACACATTTTAGGATGATTTTCAGGTAAGGGCTTATATTTTTAAGCTCTTCCCGAAAATTCATCCCGCGCTCGCCAGCAACCCATTGCTTTCAATGGAGCCGGCTGTATTTCCGGCTCCATTGAATTCAATGGGCTAACATCGTTCTTCTCTGCCACAGCTGTTACAGCTGTGGCAGAGGAGAACGATCTTTATGCTGACATTTTTAATTTTTTTTTATTTTTACACATTTTAGGATGATTTTCAGGTAAGGGCTTATATTTTTAAGCCCTTCCCGAAAATTCATCCTGAGATCGCCGGCAGCCCATTGCTTTCAATGGAGCCGGCTGTATTGCCGGCTCCATTGAATTCAATAGTCAGTGCTCGTTTAATCGAGACGAGTACTGCGTGGTGCTCGTCTCGAGTAACGAGTATCTTGAGCACCCTAATACTCGAACGAGCATCAAGCTCGGACGAGTATGCTCGCTCATCTCTAGAAGTGATGTTTTCTATATAGATTAGGTGACCAAGTTTCATTGCGGACCGAAACATGTCCTCTTAATCTGACATGAATGTATAGACACTAAAGAATAAAGGCTAAGATTCTCCCACACAAGCAATGCTTTTTCATTTTCTGAGAGTACCTACAATAGAGAATATAGATCATTTTTTACAGCAGGTCCCCCTCCCAGTTATTTCTAGGAAGAAGCAAAAGGACTGAAAGACCCCTTTTCCTTGTCCGAGCTAAAACAGGCAATATCATCATTAAAACTCATGATAGCCCTGGAACCAGACTGGTTTGCTGGTGAATATTTCAAACTATTAATAAAGCAACTAGCCCCATATTTATTGGAAACGTTAAACTCCGCAACACAAGTGAGGTCTCTCCCAAATGAATTTCTACAATCCACTATAGTCACCATCCCGAAACCTGGCAAAGAACCGAATATCCCTGGAAACTTCCACTACTTAATGTAGATGCTAAAATTTATGCCAAAATAATTGCTAAAGGTTTACTCAACATCTTACCCAATGTAATACTTTCCAATCAAGTAAGTTGCACAAAAGGTAGGCAATCCCCGAATAGTACACGCAGAATTATAAACCTAATACATAGTGTGGAAAATTCCAATATCCCAACAGTCCTACTAGCACTTCATGCTGAAAAGACATTTGATAGAGTTCACTGGGGTTTGCATTTGCAACCATTAAAAAATGGGGTTTTGGTGGAAAAATAATCGGGATCATTAAAGCATTATATACCAATCCAGCCAAAGTATTAGTAGACGGGACTCTATCAGGGCCTTTTAATAACACCAACTGTGTCAGACAGGAATGCCCTCTGCACCCTTGCTATCGAGCCTTTAGTATAACTAATCTGCATTAATCCAAATGTACAATAAATGACGCCGGTCTCCGCCAACATAAATTAGGCCTCTTCACCGATGATATTATTCTAATGTTATCTAAGCCCCTCCAGTCTCTGCGAGAAATGTGGAAGATTGTTCAAGATTATAGCAAAGTGTCATACTATAGCTTAAATACTAACAAATCTCAAATGTTGGGAATATTTTACCAAATCATAAAGAGGCTCTACAGAAGGAATTCCCTTTTGATTGGCAAGTAGTGTCTCTTACTTAGGCATTCTTTTGACCCATCCTTTAAAACTCCTGCTGGAAAAAAAAAATGTGATCCCTTACAGAAGAGAAGAATAAACTAAACGCCAAAGCACTTGAAGGGTCAAGAATGTAAAGTGGTTGTACAGTATTTATAAGTTTACTGACGGATCTCCCTTTGAAACACTTCCTATTCGCTAGCCAGAGTTCACCTGACATACGGTAACAGCAACATTTTAGGGGGTAAGCGTTATAAAATTAGACAACACAAAAGATAAGGCCATCTTGATGAGGGTATTAGAAGTTTTGTCAGAGGTGCTCTGTTACACTCATGCAAGGGCTCATCCATCTTGCATGCACAAATGAACTAAGAATAGGGATGAGCGAGTATACTCGCTAAGGCACTACTCGCTCAAGTAATGTGCCTTAGCCGAGTATCTTCCTGCTCGTCCCGAAAGATTCGGGTGCCGCCGCAGCTGACAGGTGAGTTGCGGCGGGGAGCGGGGCAGAGCGGGCGGGAGAGAGGGAGAGAGAGATCTCCCCTCCGTTCCTCCCCGCTCTCCCCCGCAGCTCCCCGCCCCGCGGCGGCACCCGAATCTTTCGGGACGAGCGGGGAGATACTCGGCTAAGGCACATTACTCGAGCGAGTAGTGCCTTAGCGAGTATACTCGCTCATCCCTAACTAAGAAGTGTTCACACGAAGACAAAATGGTCCAAGATGGACCACACCAACAAATATAAAAGGTTAAGTTATTCCTAGCAACTTTTGGTGGAGACAATCCTGCCTATATGCAGGGCGATCGTTCTGAAAAGGACAGTCCTGCGTCTCAATCCTAAGGACATAGTCTGTCCCTACACGGATAGTAGGAGCGAGGACATAACTAGGCAAATGTAAAATAAGCCACTTAGGAGCACAGCATACAGATAACTGCATACACACCCCACATATCTAACAAGACATGGGTTTAGGCATCCACACACCAATGGAGAGAGCTGCACAGCACATATCCTCACACAGATTGGTAGATTACAGACAATGCAACAGGAACCTTTTGCAGCAACAGGTAGGAGGAAATAAGGACATTGGAACAATATCTCTGCAGTGCAACCTATTGGATGGCAGCATTCCTTCAAATCAATGCTTGACACTTTATACAAGTCTGTAGAGCAATGGTTGGAAATTCCAATTCAGTTAAATGAAAAATAGTAATGCCTTGGCTTCTTGAATAGACAATACAACAACAAATCAAGTACAAATCAAGCCCCCCCCCCCTATATCGCCTCCCTCATCTCAATCCATCAACCAGCCCGGCCTCTCCGCTCTGCTAACGAAACCAGATTGAGCGCCCCCTTTAATTCGAACTTCTCATTCCCGCCTCCAAGACTTCTCCAGAGCAGCACCGGTCCTCTGGAACGCACTACCAAAGGATACCCGGTCAATCCAGGACTCGCAGAACTTCAGGCGTGCTCTAAAAACGCACCTCTTCAGGGAGGCATACCGAATTCCCTAAACAAACCCTTCTGTACTCCGCCTGATAACATGCTTCCTGACCTACTGACTGCAATCCCTGCTAGCCATCATAAACCGCTCCTGCATTCATACTGTTTCTGCCGTCACACGGGTAAATGTCTGACCATTGTCTATGTGTATATCACCCCTCACTCTCCACCTCGCCATACCGTGCACATCTCCAGCCCCTTTACCTTCTGTATCCCCCCATTACTTGTAGTATGTAAGCTCGTTGGAGCAGGACCCGCACCCCTATTGTTTCCATCAATTGATTACTATGTAACCGTGGTTCTGTAATATTTGTATTGTCTTTCTGTATCCCCTGTCTATGTAAGCGCTGCGGAATATGTTGGCGCTATACAAATAAAGTTTATTATTATTATTATTATTATTATTACTCTTAGGGCGCCCACCCACTGGCGATTATTTTTCTTTGCGTTTTGCGTTTTTTCTCAAGAGCAATTAGTTTTGAATGTACTCCTGTCCACTGGCGTTTTTTTTTTCAGTCCGTTGCAATTTATAACATAGGAACTGTCAGTTGCATATGTGTCCTTATTTTTCTCTTAATGCACCCATGAATGTCAATGTAAATTAACGGAAAAAAACGCGAAAATGCCACGAAAAAGCCGCCAAAAACGCTGCGTTTTTCACGCACGAAAATCGCAAACGCCAGTGGGTGGGCGCCCTTAGTGTGCAAAAATTGCAAAATTAAAAACAAATGTTTAAATTTTGTATTGTTGGAATCATGCTGATTATGTATTTTGTATGCTGAACCCCGAAAATGAAATAGAAAAAAGCAATTCCAGAATTTCCTTTTTTCCAAATCCCTCCCAAACTGAAGAAAAGTTATACTATACATTATATGCACCCCAAGATAATGCCATAAAAAATACCAATTGACCTGCAAAAAAACATGAGCGCATATGCCTGTTAATGTAAAAATTACTAAGTTATGGCTATATGAATGTGGCTATGAACAAACTGAACAATTAGCAGTCCTTAAAGTGCAAACAGGCTTCGGTGGTAAAGGGTCAACATATATTTTTTTAAGATATTTTTCACATCCCTATTTCTTAATGCATATATAAAAGGGTTGCATACCGGAGTGAAAACAAAATAAAAGAGAGAGTAAAATTTATTATATTTGCTACCACTAGGCTTAAGGTAAATAACAAAGGCTGTGAAGAAAAATAAATTGGCGACTATAAGATGAGATGAACATGTGGAGAATGCTTTATGTTTACCCGAAGAACTTTTTATCTTGGAAATAGTTACAATTATTTTGGTGTAGATTCCAACAATTATCATAAAAGGAACAATGGCTCCTATGGATGCAGCAGCAGTAGTCATTACACTGCTGATATATGTATCAGAACATGCCAGATTCTGCAGTGGACTCAAATCACAGAAGAAATGGTTGATCTCATTAGGGCCACAATAATCCAAAAACAATGTAAACAATGTAACAATTAAAGAGTTAAACAATCCAATAAACCATGGAAGAATAGCCAGACCTATACAGAAAGTCTGATTCATAATAGCCATGTAGTGCAATGGCTTGTTAATGGCTAAGTGCCTATCATAGGCCATTATCATAATGCAAATAGTTTCCACTTGCCCCAAGGTAATAAAAGAATAAACTTGTAGAAAACAACCTATAAAGGATATTTTATTATCACCTGCCATTAAGATGACTAACAGCTTTGGAATAGGAACAGATACAAACAAGATTTCTTCAGCAGAAAATATACTAATAAAGAAATACATCGGCGTATGGAGAGATTGTTCCAGTATGACCAGAAGAATAATAGTCATATTTCCAACGATACAAACAATGTATGTAAATAAAATGACAGTCAAAAGTAAAATCTGATGGAGCCCAGGAAAAGCCAAAAGGATGAATTCTGTCACAAAGGTTTTGTTGCTGTATTCCATTGTAAATGATGGTATTGGACACGATGGCCCTGGAGGTCCCTTCCAACTCTACCATTCTAGGATTCTATATATTCTGTAAATATGGTGATAGATATTCAACTGATACTTTAGGAATAGGAGAATCTCAACTCCATATTAACAGCCATGGTCTTGGAATGGGATATCCAACAAGCTCATATATATCTAATGGTAAGACAGCCATACATTTGTAGCCTTATAGTGCACACTTATAGATAAAGCCTCTTGGTGTGAGATGGAGATGGAGTTCCATAATGTAAGATTTAGATGGAGGAAGAATCACATGATTTCAGGCACATTCTATCAACAACAAGGATGTGATAGAGTATATTGTACCAGTTCTTTTTTGTATGGCTTATTTTAAAAACAATTTTCCACCATCGATGTTGGGAAGATGAGTAAATGTCCAGTTTCTTTGTTAACATCGGTTTCCGTAGGGCTTTTATACAGCGCACTATATTTCAGCTTGATGGAAGTAAAAGTCTTCAGGGCACATAGCTGATCTTCATTATGGTCCTCAGGTCCAAAAAAGCTTAATCCTTGAGTGACAAAGCCTGTTTGCGCTATAATAATTAAAGAATGCTTCAGTTTTTTTTCATCATCGCATTCCAGGAGCCATCCTTTTTTAATTTTTGCCTTAACCCCTTGAGTGGCGGGTTTCTTACCACCCTGTCGTGCCCACCAGGGCAGGTTTTTTAAAATGGTCTAATCATTGAATTTCAACTAATTTTGCAGTTGCGTCTCAAGAGCCATAACTTTTTCATTTTTCCATTGACATGGCCATGTGAGGACTTGTTTTTTGCGGGACAAGTTGTGATTTTTTAAACAGGGGGGAGGAAAAAAAGAAATGGGGAAAAAAGAAAAAAAGGGGCCATGTCATTAAGGGGTTAAATAATGCATTAACTTCCTTCTCTGGGTCATTACGACGCACACGGATACCACATGTGTGAGTGTATTTTTGATTTTTTTACAAAGTAAAGGGAGACAAGTGTTTTTATTATTTTTTTAATAATTTTTTAAACTTTTTTTTTTTTTGTCCCTCTAGGGGACTTCCACAGGGACCCATCAGGACCCCTGATCACATTCCGGGGGTCCGATGGTGACAGCCCTTTACATGCTGCAGTGACAGCCCTTTACATGCTGCAGTCACATAGACTGCAGCATGTAAAGGGTTAACACAGCAGAGATCGGAGGTTTTCTCTGATCTCTGCTGTAAGAGCTAGTACCTAGCTGTCCTCTGACAGCTAACAACCAGCTCTCCCTGCCACAGAGACCATCGGCTTGCTTCTGACAAGCCAATGGTCTCTATGGCAACCTGTAAACAAACCAGGAGATTGCCGGCACATCGGCAATATCTTCTGCTGGTTTTTCAAAGTCCTGCACTGCTCTATGTGGGTCTGTGCAGGCAGAGCACAGTGCCACAGCTTGTGGCATTGTGCTCTGCAGCTCCCATAGTGATACATAGCCCAGAAATCTTCCGGGCTATGTTGCTATGAGCAGTGGAGCTCGTCCCGGAAAATTTCCGGGGGTGCCACTCAAGGGGTTAATATAGCCATATGAGGGGCTTGTTTTTTGCAGGACACATTGTAATTTTTACTGTATAAAATATACATTTTTTTAGGAGGATTAGGGGAAAAATAATTGTGCCATTTGTTTTTTGAATTTCATTTACGGCGTTGTGCAAAATTAATAATAATGTGACAATCACAGGGAAGAGCCAGATACTTACTGATACAAGAGGGTAGATAGCTGCATCCCCTCAACATGCAGGCAGCTAAACTGCCAAATGAGGGAGACAATCACATCTGTGCTGGACAGCGATGAAACAGCCACTCACACAGCCTCTTAATATAGAGGAGGGTTGCTGCTTGGTGTATACTCCTGCAAAGAGTAGATAGAACATGCCAGTCCTTCTGATAGATGTATTCCACCATGCAGACTAGCAACCTATTAATGACTCCATAATAGTTCGGCGGGCTGCCCTGCACCTCAAAAAAGTGAAACACATTGGTACTACCACCCTGGGGTCTCCCGCCATTTAAAAGCCACACTGCATGTGGATAATAGATAATAAATGCGAGGTATTAGTTGGATTTTGGCCAAAAATCTTAACTCAGAAGCTGATCGTCAAGTCTCCCCGTGTCTTGTTAGTCCCTACACTAATATAAAGGTATCAAAGAAGGAAAAATATAAAATCAAACAATCTCAGAGAACGGCCAGATGCTTACTGATACAAGAGGGCTGAATCCCCTCAACATGAAGGTAGATACACCGTTCTTTGGCCGTTCTCTGTGATTGTTAGATCTTATATTTTTCTCTATGTGATACAAATAAATAATGTGAAAACATGATTCGCTATGTCAGTACAATTCCAACAATACCAAACTTATACAGTTTTGTATATCTTGAGGTTTTTCGAATTTTGCCCTGTTGGGATTACCAACAAACAGATCCTCAGTTTTGCCACAATTCAGCTTCAGCCAGCTGGAATTCCACTAGCATGGAATTTAGTTTATACAAGTGTGGGCTGACTGGTAGGTTGTGACTTGCCAGTCGGCTTCAAATTCAGGACCAGAAGATCACACTGTTTTTAGGTTGTTGTCCCTAAATCCAGGGGGATACTGTTTCTCCTGTGTAAGAGCACATTGATGGCCTCTCACCTAACGAACCAGACCCTATTTACACTGATGAAGGGCAAGAATCCTAAAATAGCTGTATGCACATGAGTACTCTGGTTTGGCTTTCATCACTAGTCATGTTGCAAGGCTTGTTAAAAGTTCACCATTGACTTATAGGGTAGGCCATTGTTTGCCTATTAAAATGTGCCTGTGGCATGTCTTTAATAGGCATCCTGTTAAATGGCATAATGCAATACCATACTATTTCATTGTACTGCATAAGAAATCCAACAATCCCAAGTTCAAGTCCCCTTCTGAGGACTTAAAAAAAGTAAGAATGACTAAAATAAAAACTAAAAATACTAAGAGTAAAAATACTAAATGTTAGTATGGCAAAAATGAAAAATACTAGTTTTCCAGTTGTTCCATCAAAAACAAAAAATGTTAAATTTAAAAATTGGTATCAATTCATCTGTAAAGGTCCAGTTTATTAATATATCATGATATTAATCTCATAACATAGTCCAAAAAAAATTTAGTGCAGAATGCCACTTTTTTGTTGAACCCCCATCTCCAAGAAAAATTTGAACAAAAAAGCAATAAAAAAAAGGCATATGAACCCCAAAACGGTACCAATAAAAACAGATGCACCACAAGAAATGAGCCCTCATGCAGTCATATTGATGGAAATATATATATATATATATATATATATATATATATATATATATATATATATGTTCGGCATTCAGTTGTTGGCTCACGTTTAGATTATTGCTCACTTTCACTCATCTAAATAATTTTTGAATGATAATTGTACCATCTAAAGCAACCCTTAGATCAGACACCCAGTGGTCTTAAAGGCGTTGTCCCACGCCGAAACGGGTTTTTTTTTTTTTCAATAGCCCCCCCCGTTCGGCGCGAGACAAACCCAATGCATGTGTTGAAAAAAAAAAACGGATAGTACTTACCCGAATCCCCGCGCTCCGGTGACTTCTTACTTACCTTGCGAAGATGGCCGCCGGGATCTTCACCCTCGGTGGACCGCAGGTCTTCAGTGCGGTTCATTGCCGATTCCAGCCTCCTGATTGGCTGGAATCGGCACACGTGACGGGGCGGAGCTACGAGGAGCAGCTCTCCAGCACGAGCAGCCCCATTCAACACGGAGAAGACCGGACTGCGCAAGTGCGTCTAATCGGGCGATTAGACGCTGAAAATTAGACGGCACCATGGAGACGGGGACGCTAGCAATGGAACAGGTAAGTGAATAACTTCTGTATGGCTCATAATTAATGCACAATGTACATTACAAAGTGAATTAATATGGCCATACAGAAGTGTATACCCCAACTTTGTTTCGCGGGACAAACCCTTTAATGTGTCAAGATATCAGTCCCCAACACTCAGTATCAATATGTGATGTCTGACATGATGGACACTAAGTGGTAAGGACCACCCATTTTAGTAATCGCAGCAGCAGTGGTTGTGATTATAGTAGTAGTATTAGCAGGACATCTCTGAGCAAAATAAACCAGTATAAAGCAACCAAAAAAACAAAAACAATTACACTTCTAAGCAATTAAAAGGGGTAACATGAATGTAAACTTACAATAGTCTTATCAATGTGCAAATTATCACATGCATAAATTGAAGAAATATGACCAAAAATAAGTTGGCAATGTAATACGATCAAACTATGTAATATCAATTGAAGCTTGATCCAAATGTGAGTAAGACAATTTCTTCATCCCTCTAGTAAGAAAACACATTTGTAGTCCTAAAACGCCAATTCCAGATGGCGGATTTGTTGTTATGTTTTATATATTCTCCAGTAATCCAGGATGTATATTTCCTCACATCAAGGAATTAATTAGATTTGACACAAGGGGAAACCTGTACATCAAAATTCAGATGTGAAAGATTCAGCATGGGACTAATTTATGGTAACAAAAGTGTTCAAAAATGTGAGACCTGAATGAGACCGTGTTGCAATTATTTTCATTATAAGATCCCTCATCCAACCCTCTTAGATCACAATAATTGACATCTGACTGGGCTGATATTCATTACTTAGTAAAAGCGAACACGAGTTTATCTATTTTTTCCATTCATTTATTTAATTATTTATTTAATTTCTTACAAGAGCACTTTAAGGGGTGATAGGTCATCAGTACCTGATTGGTGGGGGTCCACTACTTGAAACCTTTGCTGATCAGCTGTTTTAAGTGGCTGCAATGCTTGGGTGATAGTAGCTAAGTTAGATGAAACAATATCTTCACAGTGCCAACCAATTGGAAGGAAGCAATACCTAAAGTCAATGTTAGACTCTTTATACAAGCCTTGCAACAATGACCAGGAATTGCATTGACTTTAGGTATTGCTGCCTTCCAATAGGTGGCACTGTTGAGGTATTGTTTCATCTCCCTTATTTGAATACTACCCTGAGGAGCGTGAATAGCCTTTTAAGACTCCTCACTCACTGTCTAGGTGCTCTCCTTAAGGAGAAAAGATAGCATTTCTGACCTATTGATAGTAGATGCACAAAAAAAAAAAAAAAAAAAGGACAGGGAACAGTGGCGACTTTGGTGAGGTAGTGAAAATAAAGTATATAAAATGAGAATGCTTGGTCTGGACGAGAATGTGTGTAAGTGAGTAAGTACCTGGTCAGTAATGGAAAGCAGAGAGTGGTTATTAGTGGTACATACCCTGACTTGGTCACTGTTACTAATGGGACACTACAGGATCACTACTGGGCCCTATTCCTCATAATAATAAATTACCTTGTAGAAGGATTGTACATTAGAATAACAATATTTTCACATGGTATAAAACTATGTAAAGTAATTAACAAGTAAGCATTGCTGGGGGAGTGGAGTGGAGCATTAACAGCAGCTCCTTTTGTGATGCGTGCAGGCAGGTGGAGGTTAGCTGCCATTCTGCCACTAAGGAGAATCCTCACTTCTACCTATTACAGCCAGCGGAGGTCACATAGCGGAGGTCTTCATAAACTATGAAGCAGCGGGTGTAAGGAAGGCAGTGAGAAGCATGTAACCTGTCTTTTAAAGGGACATTACAGATTTGTTTGATAAAGATCTACAGCAAGCTCTCGCAGATCCACGACTCCTTGCTCTTCTGTATTATATAACAATAATCCTCCTAAAAGAACTATTTATTTACTAGACTTGGTTATCTACATCTTCTTAAAAGTTACTGATCTCCCCAGACCAAGTTACAGTTCCTACATATAATTCATCTAAGTATCGACTAAAAATTGAACATCTTGGCACTTGCCGACCTGGGAGCCCTCTTCCTGACAGTCCGCTACAACAAACAGTGCCTGGAGAGCAGATAGGAGTGCTTCCGTGCTCCATACGAGAGGGAAGATACAGCAGCCTGGCGAAGCGTACTCATCTCCAAACTACAGGGCCGAGCCAGCACGCGCCCAGACTGCAACCGCAAGTAAGCCTACCCGGGCCTCTCCTCATCATCAAGGGGGGGGGGGGGCGGGATAGCAGCGAGATCACCGCACCCACACGGACACAACCGAAAGCGGGCCATGGATGCTGCAGAGAAGTAATTATACTTAATTAATAATCGCACAGATTCCACCGAGACTTCAGCAAACCTAAAATACAAAACAAACTCAAGATGGTTAAAACCAACAGAGACAAAAGCAGAGACACAGCAGACACACCAAAACTTAACAAACACCAAATAGAAATGGACAAATACTCAAAGAAAAAACATCATTCCCCTGCTGCACAAAAGTCCAAAACGACTTATGAAACTCTACAAGATCTGATTGAATCAGACAAAGAATACGAGTCCGTTAACTCTGACCAAGACGAGGAGTGAGAAAAGGGACCAATTTCCCGCTCTTTCATCAAGAAAATTCTTTCTCAATCTCTCTCCTCGGTTATGCAGGAACTTGGTGATATCAAAACAAATGTCAAGCACATAGCCTGCAGAGGGGAGGAACTAGAAAACTCTCAACAAGAGTTGCTTCAGCACAGTGAAGCGATACAGAACAACTGGAAAACCCAACAAGACCACTTGAATCAAGCCCTCCTTCTAATGGAAGATCAAGAAAACAGGAAAAATATCAGAATTAGAGGCCTTCCTGAATCTACAGCAGCTGAAGCCCTTAAATCAGCGGCCGCACAAATATTCCAACCCTCCTTGGAGAAGAGAGAGCAGGCAAAATCATGATTGAACGTATACGCAGAGCTCTTCTCCCCAAGCCTGCCACCTCAGCTCCACCATGAGATGTTGTATGTGGGCTACTCAGTTACGTGGATACCACAGATATACTACAGAAAGCGTGTGAAGTCAAAGAAATTCTATTTGAAAACAACAAAATCCTGCTCTTTCAAGACATAGCACAAAGCACATTAGCTAAAAGGCGCCTAATGAAACCTCTCACAGATGCCATGAGGGCAAAAAGACTCCCAGTAAAATGGTTATTCCCCTTTGGCTTCGCCACATTTAAAGAAGGACAACACATCACTACGTTCCCAGAGGACCTAGGGGGAGCCTGGGAAAAGATGGACATCCCACCAATTGATATCCCCTCTTGGATGTCAGTTCAGGACCATCAACCAGTTCTTTGGCTCACAAAACCAGAAGGCTGGAAGATCAGCGCCAAGTTTAAACCATCCAGAAGCAACCAACTCCTTAACTACTAACTGACGTGATGTATCTACATTTAATTGGATCCTTGGGGCTGAATAATTCGAGACGCTGCTTTCTTTCCTTTGTGCCCTTCTTTTCTCTCCAAACCTTTTCTTTTTCTTAGGAAATGAGAGATACCCTGCGTTAACGGAAGGGACCTTACTGAAGGAGGAATAGCGGTGACCAACATCAACAGATATTCTAGAGACTCGTGAGTTAGAGCCCGCTCCCCACAATGACACTGACCTATGATTGCCTGCCCTCCTGTTGGTTTGCCCCCCCCCCCTCCTGGCTCGTAGACTCCTCTTTTGAGGGGATGCGTGTTGGGTGGGGCCCCTGGCCAATGGGATGGAATTGGTGAAAAGGGTCCTGAGCCGCAGAGAATTGAGGTCAGGCCCAAACACAAGGGGAAGATTTGAAAGATGTATGTTCTGATATGTTTCGTAGATAACATTTGCTAATGTTTGAAATTCTTGATAATTTACTTATTACAAAGTTTATAATAGATACAAGTTTTTATAGTATAAAAGTCTCGGTGGGCGCTTCAAACCAATGGAGTACGTCCAACCACTCCCCGATCACACAGGTGCAGACTGGCAGCTTAGACAAGTCCTTTGCCTGCACGGACTGGCTTGGGCATCAATGAATCTTTCTTATATAAACCGGCCCACCTCACACTTGGGTTTTCCTACAATGTTTATTTATTATAACCTGTAGATAGTTACGTTTTGGTCAACAGACTGGGCTGTCAAAAATCGGAAGCATCATGGGTGGGAAATAGAACATTAAGAAGCTTAAAATACACTCACTATGGCTAATATTAAATATACATCCTTTAATGTAAGAGGGTTGAATACTCCCCAGAAAAGAAACCAAATATTTCCCTAATAAAAAAGCTAAAATCTTCCTGCAAAAGACTCACTGGAGACATAACCACATACCCAAACTCCCCTCATATATCTACAATCAATGGTACCATAGCACACACTCTTCCGCTTTCAGAGGAGTCTCTATTGCAATAAGTAAAAATACTCAATTTGTCCAAACATTACAGGAGATAGACCCTGGTGGTAGATACATTTTCCTCAAAGCCAGGATTGCTAATAGCAAGGTGTCCATTGCCAATTTTTATGCCCCTAATCGAAATCAAGTCCCGTGGCTTATTCGCACCTTGACAAGATTTGCAGAATTTGCAGAGGGAATGGTAGTTCTGGGGGTTGATTTTAATCTAGTACTGGACCCTTCTAAAGATACCACATCAATAACTAGAGATGAGCGAGCATACTCGTCCGAGCTTGATACTCGTTCGAGTATAAGGGTGTTCGAGATGCTCGTTACTTGAGACGAGCACCACGTGATGTTCGAGTTACTTTCACTTTCTTCCCTGAGAAATTTGCGTGCTTTTCTGGCCAATAGAAAGACAGGGAAGGCATTACAACTTCCCCCTGCAACGTTCAAGCCCTATACCACCCCCCTGCAGTGAGTGGCTGGCGAGATCAGGTGTCACCCGAGTATTGAAATCTGCCCCTCCCGCGGCTCGCTACGGATGCATTCTGACATTAGTTCAGGGAAAGTGCTATCGTGTTGGAGCTGCTATAGGGAGAGTGTTAGGAGTATTTTAGGTTTCAAGAACCCCAACGGTCCTTCTTAAGGCCATAAATCTTCTCTATAAGCGCTCAATGGGGCCGGCGGCAGCAGCGCCGACCCCATTGAGAACATATAGAAGACAAATCCTTCTTCTCTGCCACAGCTGTAACAGCTGTGGCAGAGAAGAACGATGTTTGCCCATTGAATTCAATGGAGCCGGCAATACAGCAGGTTCCACTGAAAGCAATGGGCTGCCGGCGAGCGCGGGATGAATTGTCGGGAAGGGGTTAAATATATAACCCCTTCCCTGCAATTCATCCAGAAATGTGTTACAATAAAAATATATACCGGCGTATAAGGCGACCGGGCGTATAAGACGACCCCCCAACTGTCACCTTATACGCCGGCAATACAGTGGAGCAAAGAATAAAAATCATTACTTACTTCTTCTGACGTTCTGCGGCGCTCCTGCAGGCTGTTGCTCCCTCCTGGTTCCCGGCAGAGCATTGATTTCTCTACGAAGGGCTTTAAATCCCCGCCTCCAGAAACACACGTGCCTTCAGCCAATCACAGCCAATGACAATGATGTCATTGAATGGCTGTGATTGGCTGTGTTTCTGGAGGCGGGGATTTCAAGCCCTGCCTCCAGAAAGCAATACTCTGCCGTGGACCAGGAGGGAGCAACAGCCTGCAGGAGTGCCGCAGAACGTCAGAAGAAGTAAGTAATGATTTTTATTCTTTGCTCCACTGTATTGCCGGCGTATAAGGTGACAGTTGAGGGGTCGTCTTATACGCCCCGTCGCCTTATACGCCGGTATATATTTTTTATTGCAACACATTTCTGGATGAATTGCAGGGAAGGGGTTATATATTTAACCCCTTCCCGACAATTCATCCTGCGATCGCCGGCAGCCCATTGCTTTCAGTGGAACCTGCTGTATTGCCGGCTCCATTGAATTCAATGGGCAAACATCGTTCTTCTCTGCCACAGCTGTTACAGCTATGGCAGAGGAGAACGATCTTTACGCTGACAGTGCGGGGGGGGGGGCACTCTTGCCGCTATTGTGGCTTAATAGTGGGACCTGGGAACTTGAGATGCAGCCCAACATGTAGCCCCTCGCCTGCCCTATCCGTTGCTGTGTCGTTCCCATCACTTTGTAGAATTGCCCAGATTTTCACAAACGAAAACCTTAGCGAGCATCGGCGATATACAAAAATGCTCGGGTCGCCCATTGACTTCAATGGGGTTCGTTACTCGAAACGAACCCTCGAGCATTGCGGAAATTTCGTCCCGAGTAACGAGCACCCGAGCATTTTGGTGCTCGCTCATCTCTATCAATAACGCCATCAATACCATATAAGCAGACCAGTAGATTGAAACACCTTCTGTGTCATTGTGGGGAGCGGGCTCTAACTCACGAGTTTCTAGAATATCTGTTGATGTTGGTCACCGCTATTCCTCCTTCAGTAAGGTCCCTTCCGTTAATGCAGGGTATCTCTCATTTCCTAAGAAAAAGAAAAGGTTTGGAGAGAAAAGAAGGGCACAAAGGAAAGAAAGCAGCGTCTCGAATTCTTGACCCACGGTATAAAGAGAACCTTTTAACTCTCATTTCCGAAGAGGAAAGGAATACGAGAGTGATGCAATACTACAGGGCCCTGGTGGAAAAAGTGATGCTAAAGTTCCCATCTGACAATGCTAGCGGTAGAAGACGCAGTTCAGAGGGACAACAGGGGAGGCGCAGAGATCAGGCAGCATGTCCAGCGCAGGCAGGGGAACATTCCCCAAGGCCTTTGCTAGTTTTATGGCTTCCCAGCCAGACTGTGTCACCACTCAAAAAAGAAGTATGGGCTCACCTCACTAGCAGCATCCTCCAATATAGCAGGGAAACCCAAACTTCAACGGGAGCTCCGTCCTCAAGCAGCCGACGGCAAACGGCCAAACTCCACACGAAAAAAGTAGAAGTGGAGAGGAGCTGCTACTGTTAAGAAATTACATTCTTTATTAAATAAAAAGCATACAGCTAACCAGTCCCCGCTGAACGCAATTCTACTACAATAGCCTTTGTCAGCAGCGCAGATCTGTGAGCTGTATGCTTTTTATTTAATAAAGAATGTAATTTTTTTATCGGTAGCAGCTCCTCTCCACTTCTCCTTTTTTCCTGTGTCACCACTCCCCAGTAAAGGCTGAGTCGGAGGGAGCACTGTAAAAAGATGGTGAAGGGAGTACATAACTGATCGAACCACCATCCTCCGTGATCCCTCTGCTCCATACAACTATTGGGTGTCAAAGCTGGACACGTGGCACGAACTTGCTCTGTTCACCCTGTTCCTGGCCTGCCCTGCCGCTAGCGTCCTGTCAGAGAGAGTGTTTAGTGCAGCTGGGAGGATCATCAAGGAAAAGAGTACCCGCCTGTCAACCGACAGTGCCGACAGGCTTACACTCATTAAAATTAATAAATGCTGGATTTCCCCAGACTTCTCTTCTCCACTGGTGGAAAGCAGCTTATCATAAGGATTCTTTTCGCTGCAACAGAAGAAATATACATCCTCTATCACTCTAAAAAAGGGGAGAAGTAGCTTGGTCTATCACTCTCGGATATTACTCCTTTTCCTTAAACAGCATGTCATCACGCTGAACTGCCAATTTTTCTGCGGCCCAAAAGGCTCTGTTAAAACCAATTTTTTTGGAGGGCTGCCTCCAGGCTCTGTTACAAATTAAGCAACAATGAGCTATATCTTTACAAAATGTTTATGAGTTTCAACTACCCTCGGAGTAAAGCAATTTTTCAGGGGTACACTTGTATTCTTGGTACACCAATTTTTCAGGCCCTCGCCTATACTGTTAGCAAACTAATTTTTCTGGGCTTCGCCTATACTGTTGGTAAACAAATTTTTTCAGGTGTTCACTTATGCTCTTGGTACACAAATGTTTCAGGGGTCCGCTTAAGGAATGGTTGCAGAAAGATCAGAGGGGTTCGCCTATACTCTTGCTACAGAAATGTTTCAGGGGGCTGCCTATACCCTTTCTACAGAAATGTTTCAGGCGTTCGCCTATACACTTGCTACAGAAAGGTTTGAGGGGTTCGCCTATACTCCTGCTAGAGAAATGTTTCAGGGGTCCGCCTATACTCTTGCTACAGAAATGTTTCAGGGGTCCACCTATACTCTTGATAGAGAAATGTTTCAGGGGTCCACCTATACTCTTGATAGAGAAATGTTTCAGGGGTTCGCCTATACTCCTGCTAGAGAAATGTTTCAGGGGTCCGCCTATACTCTTGCTACAGAAATGTTTCAGGGGTCCACCTATACTCTTGATAGAGAAATGTTTCAGGCGCCCGCCCATACACTTGCTGCAGATAGGTCCGAGGTGTTCGCCTACACTCTTGAAACAGAAATGTTTCAAAGGATCGCCTATACTCTTGTTACAGAAATGTTTCAGGCGTCCGCGTATACACTTGCTGCAGAAAGGTTTGAGGGGTCCACCTATACTATTGCTGCAGATATGTTTCAGGTGTCTGCCTATACACTTGTTGCAGAAGGGTCTGAGGGGTTGTACCTTTTCAGATCACTCTGCACAATTTTCTTTGCCACTTACCGGTTTCACGCTGAAGGCCTTGTGTGCAACTAGATAAGGGAGGAGGGTGGCACTGTACTCCTAAAACGATGCTCAGAAATCGCTTGGAAGTCTATAATATAACTGTACAGTGTGGAATAGCACCAGGGACACAGACTTTGAAGTACTGGTACTGCCTAGTAAGTTGCTGTCCAGTAGATAAAAAAATAGTAGCAAAATTGTCCTAAAAAATTCCACCCTCCTCCATGGTGATGGCAGTAATAATGGCAGTAGTCCCATGTTATAGTACATTATCGCTGGCAGTCTGTAAGCAAAGACCAACAGGCAGAGGCAGCTAATAGAGCATCAGCGCTCAATTAGAGGAAGGCTGAAGAGGTGAGCGCTTATTTCCTTTTTTTTTATTCTTAAGGCTACATTCAAACGTGACAAATTTGGTGTGTATTCGCAAGAAAATCCAAACCCCAAATCTATGTTGAAATCCACAAGTGACAAACAGATTCCACTCTCTCATTTAGGGCTTAAACAGAAAAATGTGATATTGCGATTTCAATGGTTTATTCTCAAATCTTTCTTTAAAATTGTGCCTGCCCTATCTTGTGCGTGTTTGTGCACTGAAGAGCCCCATAGAGGTCAATTGGAGGTGGGCAAACATGCACATCTGCACGCAGGGGTATACGCTAACCGCAACACATACCTGCGATCACCGGCATCTCATTTGGCAAATTAGCCCTTTTAATCAGGGTGAAGGGGAAGAAATTTCCCTTTCTCAGGTGCAACAATGCGCCATACCAGCAAGAAAATTCACAATATATTCACCACATGCGAACACATCCTAAATGAGGCCTACCATGGGTTTCAGAAATACTGAAAGGTTTAGTAATCACATCGCTGATGGCCTATGGCAGGGAGGGGTTTAATAGGCAAAACTGTGGTGGCACTCTAGAGTAGAAAAAGAGCACAACTATAGTGATAGTGTAGAATAGTGTGTGTGTGGGGGGGGGGGGGGGGGCTTATTGGGCTACACCTTTGGTAGTTTAGAGCATCTTAGTTTGGCCAAGGCATATGTCTCAGTTGCATGCCTCTCCCACCTGCTACTTCCCTGTAAAAGGGCAAAAACACATGGACATATGCGCTAATATACTTACTGCTACAGAGTGTGACAGCTGCGGTAGGGAATTAAAGAATTCCTCTGCTGCATCTGTCCCAGATGTGGCAGAAACCAAAAATGGTAACAGCACACAAAATAAATTTACTGTCAGAGGTATACATACCTATAATCTAACCACATTAAATAATGCAAGGTTCTTAGTATATAATTTGATCAAATTACATTGGCCCATCTACCAAGGTGACCAAGCTCTCAGATGGGTCCTAACAGTAATACCAGGTGGTTTATCTCAACTGGGGAAAGCTGAGTTCCTGCCTCTCAGAATGCTCCTCTCTTGGGACTAAGCCTACAAATAAAACCAGGGAGGGTAGGATACCATATAGATGTTCCAATAGGAGGGACAGGAGGTAAATGGGCGGCAGGTGTGCACGACCCAGTGAAGGCAGCCATAACTTCACAATATTTCTTTTGTGTCCCAGATGTGGCAAATGCAGCAGCAGGGAATTCTTTTTACTATCGGAGTGAAGGAAACATCTGTCGCATGCGGCAGATGTGTTCTTCAGCCACGTGGGCGACAAGGCAGCTGCGGAGAGGTAAGTTTATTTCTTTCTTATTTATTTTTTATACACTAAAATTATTGTTTTTCAGAAAGAAAAAAACTCCAAGCACAGAGGTCTGGTATAGTTCCTTACATGGGGAAATAACTGCGCCCTTTATTACAGATTACATGGGGCTTTATACCCTTTATCACATCATTAGAAGAGTGTCTTATTGGCTCAAATCCACCGAATAACCATATATGTGCCTGAGGCAGTGTTAGTCATATACGTAGTTAAACAGTTTTTTATCTAGATACTGGGTAAACAGCCAAGCACGCGACCTTCGTATCCTGTTCTTCCTTACTGTTTTCAAGATACATTTTCCCTCGCCTTGCAAAGCCTTGGCATATCTGATATTAAGACTACTTTTTTTTTTCATTATAGCATTGAATAGAATTTGCATACAGGTATAAAAGCATAAAAACATATTGCAATATATACATATACCCTCACAACCCCCCCCTAAAAAACCTAATATGGAGATCAAACACTGGGTCTCACATCTGCTCCTGGTCATCCTCTTCCTTTTGTCATGGCTTCCCCACTGCCCTTATGGCCCTACTTCTCAAGGGGGGGGGGGGGGGTCCCTGCCTCAACTCAAAAGGAGGACATGGATTCCTTGGGCTCACCTTTCGGGCATCCATACCCTCTATCCGTACAAGTTAACACCCCGCAGAGTGCGCCCTCGCTGGAACCTATGGTCTTCTACACTATTCCTAGGCAAATGTTAAATCCACTGACAGTCCATCTTAGGAGACCGAGGCGGCACAGTACTAGTCCATCTCTCCATGTATTTGGTAATGTACGGTGGTTGGCATTATAGGGACAGGCTCTTCATTTCTTTCAAACAAAGGGAATGTTGGTGTCACATTGTCCAGTCCCTTACTCATACTCTTTTTGATCAAGGGGATAACACAAATGCAGGAAATCAGCAAAACTACCCGGGATTATACCAACTTGAATCAGGACCTTCTGCCATCCATTCAACCAAGAAAAATACTGGTCCCAGGGATCTGTAATCCCTGAATTCCTTTTAAGTTCTTCTGACAGACTGGTTAATTTTTTAATAGTGGCAGTCACTTTACCTGTAGGTCCGGTGTTATCGGAAATGAAGGTCCAACAAATTTTACCAATCATCCTACACACTCCACCTTTTTCTGCTAGAATCATATCCAGGGCCACTCTATTCTGGAACGTCATGGATGCAGTAGGCCCTAGTTGGTCAGCTAACTCTTGTAAAGCATCCCTGGTGTAATTTACAAACCACTGCTGATTGTAATAGATGTAATTTATCCAGTCTACATTCTTGTTAACAGTGACAATAGCACATAGGGATTCAAAGCCTGCCTTAATTTGATCCCTGGCCTTGAATTAATCTGGCACCCCTCTTGGCACTCCTATTGCTTCTACATATACATGTGGATCAAAGCTACCACCTGGAGCGTCAACTTCTCTCTTAGTACGATGTGGTGTTGGATTCTCACCCCCTGTGTAGTCTTCATATTGCATATTTGATTGTATTAATTTGTTCTGATCCCTGAAACAGGTGGCTAGTGTACAGTAGTTGAAGGTGTATGTGGCTATGTGTGTGTTAGAGGAATTGTACCACAATGTCACTTCCCCTTCATATTCTCCGGACCAGGGGTTCCAGTTTCCCTCCTTTCCTGCCCCTGAACGTCTGACGGCCACCTCCACCCAGGCCCCCCACCCTGCCCATAAGATGCAAAGGATATACAGGATCTTGAGCTCTGTGTTTCGGGACCCAGGGCCTTTTTGCAGTGCGAAGCGTGGATCCAAGTGGGCCTTTCTTCAAGCTTGACTGCAGCTGGGGTGGTGAGGAACACCTGGTAGGGACCTTCAAACCGGGTTTCTAGTCCTTTTCTCTCAAACTTTTTTCACATAGACCTGGTCACCTGGTTTCAGATTGTGACACTCATCTGTAGGGCCTGGAAGAGAAGCAGAGACTGCAGAATGTGTTACTGACAATTCCTTGGTGAGGCCTATGACAAAATTAACAAGAGAATCCTTCCCCAAGCTCAGCTACTGTGGCATGTACCCTCCTGAGAAAAAAAACTAACGAAAGGCACTCAGTCCAAGTTTTGCCCGTTTCCTCCATTGCCTTTTGTATCTTAAATTTCAGGGTACCGTTCATCCTTTTCTACTTTCCCCCTACTCCTTAGATGGTAGGGTGTTTATAAGACCTGGGATATACCTAGAGCAGACATGATGTGTTGCATTATTTCACCTGGGAAGTGTGTACCTTTGTTTGACTCAAGCATTTCTGGTGCCCCGTATCTGCAGATTACCTCATTCATGAGCTTCTGTGTGGTTATCTGCTCCTTTACCTTGGTAACAGGGTAGGCCTCCATCTTTAAAAGACATCAACAACAACAAGCACATATTCATACTTGCCAACAAGTGGGAGCTGAATGTAGTCAATTTGCAATCCCTGAAATGGGTAGAGTGGCCCCGGCAAGTGTTATGTGGCAAATTTACATCTGCCCTGTTGCTTACGGTATAGCTCATGCAAGATTCGACAAATGATGCAGCAGCTACAGAGAACCCAGGAGCCACCCGTCCTCGTTCAAGCACCAACATCGTTGCGGCTTTAATAGGTGCGTTTTCCGTGCATCAGCTGGGCCATCATGGGGCACAGGGACCGTGTTAGGCAAGTTCTGTTGACTGCTCGCCATATGCCGTCCTGCTCTGCTGCTCCCATTTTTAGTCCATTTTTTCCATTTCTTCCGTGCTGGCTTGTAACTGTAAAGTCCTTAGCATATCAATGTCCAAGTTTTTATCAATGTTCAAAGTTTTGTCAATGTCCAAAATTTGGTCAATGTCCTCTTAACTTCTTTTCTTCCACGGCTTGAGGGCCGCTGCCTTTGCTGTGTGGTCAGCGAGGTGGTTGCCTCTTGCTTCTCCAGTGTAGGAATTGGTGTGAGCTCTCAAGTTTTTTAGCTAGAAGTTGGGCCTCCATGAGACTCTGCACCTGCTGCACCATTCTTAATTGGTTGTCCTACTGAGGTAAGAAACTGTCTGGCCTTCCATATTGGGCCATAATCATGAGCTATGCCAAATTCATACTGGGAATCAGTGTAAATGTTTGCCTTCTTACCTTCTGCCACTCTACACTCCTCAGTGAGGGCCTTCAGTTCCACTTCTTGTGCTAAGATATGCAGAGGCAGAGCTTCTGCGTTTAGGACATCTTGTGTGACCACTGCATATCCAGTGTGGAGTCATCCATCCTCACCCTGGTACCATCTACAAAAACTCAAAATATGCATTGTTAACAGGGGGTTTCAGTAACTGTTTTTACAACTTTAACTTTCTTGTAAAATGCTTTCTTGCATCAATGCTAGACAATCATGCTTATATTCTATTTCACATAGATCAGAATCTTGTTGCAAAAAAAAATAAAAATAGCTGATTTGCAATACCTAGATCACCTATGCCTTCCCCTCCTCCCTTTGAACCAGGATACTCAATTGGAAGAAGAGTAGCCGGGTTCAAAGTAGTACAACATTGGAAAAAGATGCTATGAGGCATGAAGAGGGCTGGATCTGACAGGCCAGAGATTAAGTGCTTGGGTTGCAGTTGTGTGCATATGCTCTGGATGTCATGACGGGTGAGTACCACTAGGGGGTAGTCCAGAACTGTAACCTTGTTCCCCTCGCAGAAGTCATGGACAATGCGGTAGGTGTCCACATGGACACCTCTTTGTGTCTTTTCTTGACGGGAAAAGAAAGGTGTTTGCTAGAGGACATATCTCGTGCTAAAACCCCATTGGAACCACGTCTCCCACTTGTCCCCATCAACATTTCTTATGAGAAACTAAAGGGATACTGATCAACCCAGAGGTGTGTACCCTAGTTTCAAACACATCATCATAGGGGGTATATTTAATTTGCCTATGTCCGTCTTGGAGGTGGCCAACAATTTGTCAGGACCTGTGGAAAACTGAGTTTCTGCAGTGGCTGTCAGGACAAACACGAGCATTTAGTTTACAAAACTCTTCTGAACTGGCACCTGAGGTCTCAACCTGTACCGATCCATGCGGTGAGAATTTGATGCAGACAAGGCCTGTAAGATGTTAGCGCTAATAACAGAGACCTGAGTTACATCAGAGTAGAATAATCTACCAACATCTATCCATATTTGAAATGTGATATGCTTTAAGCAAATTTATTATTAATCTGATCCTGCCTGCAATGTCTCAGCAAATTTGAGAAGAAAAAAAAACTTTTCCTGACTGCTTAAGATTCTCACCCCCTCCTTTGTGGACAAGAGAGAGATGATCCATTACGTACTTTTACATCATCTAGCTTCATCCCTTCGATTGTGGTAGTTTGAAAGCTTTTTCATGCTTTCATTTGAACCTTACAGTCTGCATATGCAAGGGGGGGACTTTTATCCCCAGTCAATATCTGCACCACACATTTTACAACCATCACAGTTTCAACACGGGTCATTAACTCTCATCCATCCATGCGGTCGAGTATGCCCCGTCACCCCCCATTTGAAGGTGTACCCGGACATACAGATGCACAGGAAAAAAAGTGTGACAAACAAACATACATCAGTTGAAAAACATTGAGGTGAGTGTTATAATGTTATAAAGTACATGATTCTATTGAGATGAGATTGTGAATAAGTGCTATTTTTGCCAAATTATGTGAAAAAGTTTGCTGAGTGACTGAGGCATTCTTTCTTATTTACTGAAGCTATCATATGCTATATTAAACGCTGAAATATTTTAGAATGCGTGGGTATCTTACACCCCCCCCCCCATCTTTCCTTATCTGTCTGTGACCCTGAGCAAAGAGTGAAGTCCGAAAGTGACAGCCCCCTGTTATCTCTCTGTGAATATGAAACACAGACTGAACAAATTTGTTTTAGTTTAACTATTCCCCGCATTTAAATAAATAACGAATACATATGCTGTGAGTTTCGAGACGTGTCCATTCGTGACCTCAGAACCCAGCAAGAATGTACCTTAAAATTCCTATCTTTCTTGCCTTCTAAGACAGTATATTTCATTAGATTCCTTACAAGCTTCTATTCCATTAAAGCAAACAAAGCTACTTTCCAAGGTTAGTATCACATCCTCTCCACTCTTATCTCTTGGTCTTGAGAAGTTAGACAGAGACACTGCAGCTTCAAGTAAACAATCTTTCTCTCACTAAAATCAAGCTCAATTAAACCATTTGCATATATATATATATATATATATATATATATATATATATATATATACATCTATATCTATCTACTTAGTATTATACACCTGTTCCTATATATCTATAGGTGACACAGTCACATCTTGATTCTCTCTCTCTGCCACCAAATCACATGCCTTGTAACCTTTCTCTCCACTATGCTTGTTCCCCATTTTTCTCTCACTACCTGACCAACAATGTAATGTTCAGTAGACACTCTTCCGATGCCGGGCACAATATATCACATACTGTACTTTTCACGTTTCACTTACAGATACTTTCTTAGGCAAATAATACATGTACATACTTAACTTTCCCTGACTGTCCCTCTGCTCCTCATTTCAGCACTTTCTAGTAAACATTTGTCTTTCAAGACACCCTTCTTGGTCCTAAGGACCTCCTCCCAGTCATCATACTGTAATCTACCATGTGGGTCCATGTCACACATTTTCATAAGAGCTTTCTTGCATTTTACAAACTGGGACCCTTGTCTCTCCGCCACCAATTCATCCGCCCACGACGGCGCTTAAGGGGCTCTGTCCTTTTAAACACAGACCTAAACATATTAAAACAACACTAAGACTACACGTCTCACAGGGTACTTTCCTCTAGTCCAAATTATCTGCTCTCCGTGGTGAGATCACCGAGGGTGCCTACTTCTGTGAGACTAACAAACTAAAACTACATGTCTCACAGAGTACTTCCTTCTAGCCCAAATTATTTGCTCTCTGTGGTGAGATAACCGAAGGTCCCTGCTTCTGTGAGACAAAAACGTCTGCAGATACAACAAACAACCCCCGCTACTGCTGAAACGCTACGGGCTACAGAGTACAAATAGACTATAAACCAGTCCTTGGGTGGGCGATTGGTGCGCCTATCATGGTCAGTGGTCCGTGACGGCAAATCCGAAGTCCACAAGTTACCGTGTAGTCCCTCCTGCTGCAAGACTCTCAGTAAAACTCAACATAAAAAATATGCTGGTCTTACCTTGAATACTGTGAGTTGATCAGGCTCGGTTGCAGCAGGACGGCTTCCTTGTGGCGTGGATCCGGGAGGTCTGGGCTGCATGGCTCCGGTTTTACCACCCCACAGATGTTGGCCGCCAACTGAAATTCTGTGTACAGCACCAATCAGACCCACCCCAATGCCTAGTTGCCGGTGGTAAAGAAAAAAACACCACACACGGAGGTGTGGTATAGTTCCTCACACAGGGAAATAACTGTGCCCTTTATTACAGATTACATGGCGCTTTATACCCCTTATCACGTCATTAGAAGTGTGTCTTATTGGCTCAAATCCACCACATAACCATATATGTGATGTCCGCAGTTCCGCTTGAGGCAGTGTTAGTCATATACGTAGTTAAACAGTTTTTTATCTAGATACTGGGAAAACAGCCAAGCACGCAGCCTTTGCATCCTGTTCTTCCTTGCTGTTTTCAAGATACATTTTCCTTTGCTTTGTAAAGCCTTGGCATATCTGACATTAAGGCTACATATTATTATTTTTTTTCATTATAGCATTGCATAGAATTTGCATACAGGTATAAAAGCATAAAAACATATGGCAATATATACATATACCCTCACAGAACTAATGACAGAAAAATAAGTCTCCAGGCTGCTTTCTGCTACTCGCCCCACCACCTGTGCTAGCGAGTCTCTTCCCTCTCACGTCCTCCGCTCCCTTTCCCCAGCTCTCATTGTTCACCTCACCACCATCTGAAACCTCTCCCTAATCTCTGGCAACTTCCCCTCCTCATTTAAACACTTGACCATATCTCCTCTGCTTAAAAAAACAACCCTTGACCCCACCAATGCCGCCAACTACCAGCCCATCTCAAACCTCCCATTCATCTCCGAATTACTAGAACGCCTAGTCTACTCCCGCTCCACATGCTTTCTCTCTGACAACTCTCTCCTTGACCCCCTCCAGTCTGGTTTCCACACCTGAACCGAAAATGCCCTCACAAAAGTATCAGATGACCTGATAACGACAAAGTCGAGAAGTGACTACTACTACTAATCCTCCTTGCCCTTTTTGCTGCATTTGACACTGTCAACCATGACCTCCTTCTCACTATTCTTCGCTCCATTGGCCTAAAGGACACTGTTCTCTCCTGGTTCTCCTCCTACTTCTCTGACCTCTCTTTCAGTGTTTCCTTTGCTGCCTTTATCTCCTCTCCACTTCCTCTTGCACTCAGGGTACTCCAGGGCTCCTTGATCCTCTTCTCTTCTCTATCTACACAGCTCCAATTGGTCAATCCATCCTCAGATTCGTCCTCCACTACCTTCTCTACGCAGACAACGCCCAACTATACACCTCTTCCAGTGAGATCTCTGAACCATTCCTCCAAAATATCACCAACTGTCTGCTGTCTCTAATACTACGTCCTCTCTTTTTCTCAAACTTAAATAACAAAAGATATTATCATTGCTATTTCTTTAACTTTTCTTTGACACAACAGTCGCCTACTGAATTAAGTAGGCACAAACTATATTGGATTAAATTTAATTCTATCTATTCACAGAGTAGACTAAGATTAAAAAATTTACATTTTATTCGGTTAAATTAAAAAAACACAAACCACAATAAGGGGGGTTATTAACAGGAATTAGCAGATAAACATTCCCCAAGGTATAGGATACCGACTATAGGACAAAGAGACAAAAATATGGTGTGTCAGGTCATGTGCCCTAGATGTTGTCCACGGGGACCTAGTATATCTAATTAGTTATTACTGGGTGGTGGTCAGGACTGCAGGCCGCTTCCTATGTATTCCCCATGTGGTATCAGTCCATATTGGACATCTGAGAGGCTCACAGTGGTAGTTGAGCGTGCACTTATCCACTGGAAACTCTGATATATAGAGTGCAGACCAGGTGACAGAGCACCTAGGTTATCGGAGTTGTATAATTAGTATTTACACTTTAACGATTTTCTCTGCAGATTAGGTGGGTCATCAGGAAGTAAAATGAGCCCTGTGAAAGACTGTTTTAAGTCTGTAGTGTTTTAGTCACTGTCCTCATACTCAGTGGATGTACATTGGCAAGAGGCTCTCATATATAGAATTTAGATAGAGATAGCTCAGATTGCATGACTAATAGATATATTTAATCCATTAATGGCTATTGGGAGCTATAAGCAGATAGCCAAATTTTCATAGCCACGGGGGACGCAATCAACATATCAGACCATCTAGTGCAGCTGAATGCTATTCATTCAGGTCTGGTAATATGCGGCTCAATAGTCATAGTCTGATATGAGACATATCACCATGTGGTGGTGCTGGCTGTAGCTTGGTATGGTTTGCGTATCCAAGCATACAGAGGTCCCCTGAAGGCATTATCTGGTCAAAAATGATTTGGTCAGAAGCAGCCAGCTACAAGAGAAATGGCTAACTAGCTAGTGATGAAGATTTTCAACCTATGCTTGCTAAGCTTAAATGGCTCACATGGGGGCGTGGCCAGCGACCAACATGGAGAGTCGCACGTGAAAGGAGCTCCCCAGGGGATACATCAATCCTGTTAAAATCCTGGCCTTAGGGTGACCCATTTGGAAATCCAAGACCCCTGAAACCTGCCATAGGAGGCCGAGACGGAGCTGGGGCAGATTAAACCCCTGAAGCGTGCTGCAAAGCGGAGTGGACCGGCCCGGAGGTGAGACCGCGCCAAATCCCTGCTCCCTTCCCGCCATTGCCGACACCCGGAGCGGCGGCTCCGGAGACCTATCCTCACCTGCGGACCAAGCTGGGCGGTGAAGCAGCCCTTTCCCCTTGCCCTCCGAGCACGAGACAGCGCCCGTGGACCCGGTCCGGACCGTCCGACCGTCCACTCGGGACCCCCTCCCTCCTCCCCCGCGGCTGCGGGGTAAGCGCTCACCATCCCGACCGGGAGCTGCGGAGCGGCGCACGCTCCTACACACCACCGCTAGGTCTCCCCTTACCTTCTCCCCGAGCCTGCCTTCCTGCCGCTGCTTTGGGAGACACTGCTGGACGGCCCGTGCCTGCACGTGGAGGGAGCGCGGGCGGCCGCTCTGCCCGCTGATGTGTGCTGCGAGGGCCGCCGGCGGCCGAACACTCATTAACCCCCGCGCTCCTGGACTGCCCGGAGGACGGGGCTGATTACCTGCTGTGGGACCGCGGCCTCCCGTGCCCGGCTGAGCCACCTGTCTTCCTCCTGAAGCGATCCGGCGGCCATATAACCCGCGGAGGACCGCTATTTGGTGGTCCGGGCGGCCCGGCTGGCGCCCTTCCCCCGCTGTAGAGAAGACACAATAAACTGAACCCCGGCGCCAGCAGCTGGATTTAACGGCGCCCTGAGCCACATTACCCCCGGCAGCTCGGCAAAACCAAGACCCCCTGCTGCAAAGGAGAGGCGGAACTGCTGAGCGACCCAGCCGCAGCCAAAAAGAGGGGCGCCAACACCTGCTCCCCTGCCACGAAGCCGCCGGGAGCCGCGGTTCAACCAACCACCGGGCATCCATACCGCCGCGGCGAGCGCGGCCTACTGCACCCGGCCGGGCGCCAGGAGCGGGGAGACCCACCGACCGTAAACCGGCCCAGCGGAGCCGGCAACAAAACTGTAAGTGGGGACAAGGGTCGGGGGACAACACCTAGCAACGGCACGCCGCCGTATTGGACGCCAGGTGCCCGGAGAGGGACAACACATAACAGTCCCCCGCCATCTTAGGACCCCCCCCCCCCCCCGCGACCCTGCAGTGATCCCCATTCGCTATAGGGGAGACAGACAAGACTCGACGGCCTCCCGGCCGAACCACCTGAACTGACTGGAGTTACAGACAACATCTACCCACAGTGGAGGTACATTTTACCGGTGCATCAAACTTCAAAAAATGGTGGGGGTTTCGAGAAAGTAAGGCACCCGGAGATATTAGCAATTTACATACCTTACCAGAACCCCCACAAAATATTTGATAGGCTAACCAGCCCTACAATCAAGTTATCTTTCTCAGAAACACTCATACGCTTATTCCACCAAAGAACCGCTTACGCCTCCAGTTAAACCCGTTAAACAACTGCCCGTGAACATGAGCACACGCGCAAAAAGCGGCTCTGCGACGGAAAGATTAAAAGAATTCTCACGTACCGAAACCCCAGACCACACTCCTCGAGCGATGCGACCCATCCAAACAAAAGAAACCGACGACACATCTGGGAAGCCACCGGAGCCAACAATGCGCCAGCTCCTGGAGGCAATTAACTCCTGCAAGTCCGCCCTCACAGACAAGATAGAAGAGGTCAAATCAGACGTAGTCCTCCTGAGACAAGATCTACAAAATATGCGCGGCAGGGTGCGGGAAATGGAGGACCGCATCTCGAATGTTGAGGACTCCCTGCGCCCAATCCCCGCAGCGGTAAAAAAAGCCATGAGAACAGCGGAATACTGCCAAGCTAAAACCGATGATCTGGAAAATCGTGCGCGCCGCAATAATTTACGCATAATCGGCTTACCTGAGAAGACAGAGGGCTCTCAACCAGAACTGTTTGCGGAGAACTGGCTAAAATCATTGCTGGGCGAAGACGCCTTCTCTACTCACTTTACCGTGGAGAGAGCTCACCGCGTCCCGGCGAAACCGCCACAGCCGGGCGCACCTCCACGCCCGTTCCTAGCAAGAATTCTTAATTGCAGGGATCGCGACGCCGCCCTGCGTCAAGCCAGACTAAAGGGCCCACTTAAACATAACAACTCAGTGATATCTATCTTTCCTGACTTTTCTGCGGACTTGCAAAAACAAAGAGCTACCTTCATGGAGGTCAAAAAGAAATTTAAAGATAGAAACATTCCCTATTCTATGGCATATCCAGCCCGTCTGCGCATTGCCGCAGAGGGTAAAGCAATCTTCCTGCATTCTCCCACTGAAGCTCTGGAATGGCTCAGAATGCACCCAGTGTCACCATGATGCACTAACCCATAACATGCATAAATATGTATACTAACTTGAAATGTGGCTGGGAAGCTCTATTATCCCCCTGACCTACTGGTGGTGCGCCGGCCGTCCACGCCGCGAACTTACTGCCCGGGAACCCCCCAGGCCTCAACGCTACTCCAACCTAATAATTTAAGTCCACTAGATAAAGCCAGCCACCCATAGGCCATTGGGATCCTTTTCCCCCCAGCAACATCAGCTACCTACTGATAGTTTGTAGCTTAAGGTTTTCATTGTCTCCTGTCTTGAGATTTACCGGAAACCTAACTTAGGATTCCTACGTTCATATTCAGACAGGATGCCGATAGTTAAAGGTTTAAACTGTTTTGAGATAAATGTTATTTGTTCTGATCTGTCTATGCCGATGATCCCCACTGCTCTGTTCTCGCAAGGTCCTCTCCCTTCCCTCCCCCCGACTGTACGGATGTCAATCGAGATTTATATTTACACCGACACCAATGTCTCTAAAATATCTTAGCTGGAACGTACGGGGTCTCGGCACAGCCCTCAAACGCAGGAAAGTTTTCTCCTTTATTAAACAAAACAACCCCCATATTGTGTGCCTGCAGGAGACCCACCTCACCAAGGACAGGGCCGATACTCTTAAAAAGCCGTGGGTACAGTGGGCGGCCCACTCCTTTCACACCTCCTCCTCCAGAGGCGTTTCATTGCTTATACATAGCTCTATAAGATGGAATCCTATTAAAGTCCGCAAAGACCCGAAAGGCAGATCAATATTCGTATATGCAGAAATAGACTCCAAGCCCTATGTAATCTTATGCGTCTATAATCCACCACATAATAACCTCTCCCTCCTTCAGGCGGCCGTGACCTTCGCACACCAATACCCCTCAATAGGAGTACTCTGTATGGGAGATTTTAACCAGGTGATAGACCCGATCAGGGACAGGTTCCATGCCCTGGCCAACACAACCGCCAATACTAGCTCCTCCCTCCGGCAGACGACCGAGAGCGTGGGCTGGGTTGACCTCTGGCGGTTACACCATCCTGCCACCCTGGAATACACCTGCCACTCCCTGGGTCATAACTCCCTTTCAAGAATCGACTACATATTCAGCTCCAGGGAAGTGGCGGTGTACCTCGCAGATATAACACACGGCCCGCGGGGCATTTCGGACCACAGCCCGATACTACTAACACTGAAATTTCCCCAACTCAAAATTCTCCCCACCTGGAAACTACACCCGTTTTGGCTCAAACTTCTAGGCCCAGACGACCAAACCCCGTTCCATATATCCCTTTTTCTAGATGCCCATAACAACAACACCCACCCGGCCTTGAGATGGGATACCCTTAAAGCATACCTTCGGGGGTTTCTCAAATCAGCCATTACATATATCAAACAAACGACAGCCCAGGCGGACAGAGAGATAGAGGCCAAGACACTTGAGGCAGAAAAGACTTATATTGACAATCCCACAGACTCTAACAAAGAAGCATGGCTTAGTTGCTCCCGCCTCTACAAACACCAAATCCACGTCAAGGCCAAGCGTAAATTGTTCTTTGTGAAGCAATACTACTTTGAACTGGGTAACCAGTCTAGCCATTTGTTAGCTAATCTGATTAAACACGAGAAACACTCGAACACGATCCTTAAGATAAAAGATCAATATGGTGTGGAGCTGACTGATGCCCCAGCCATCACAAATCGCTTTAAAGAATTTTACGCTAACCTGTATAGCTCATCCACAACTTTTACTAAAGCAGATATCCTAGATTACCTGAACGACCTGACTTTTCCAACACTGTCAGAAGAACAGGTGGAATTCCTGGAGGCCCCAATCACCCTAGATGAAATCCGGCAGACAATCCGGGACATGGCACCCAATAAAGCCCCGGGCCCCGACGGCCTCCCGATTGAGGTATACCGGAAATATGACGAGCAATTGGCCCCACTGCTATTAGAAACTCTACAACAGGCCCAAATAGACCAATCCCTTCCACCCTCGTTCTATGGAGCATCTATTATAGTTATCTTGAAACCAGACAAAGACCCTACAGACTGTAGCTCTTACCGACCCATATCCCTGGTAAATGTCGATTATAAAATCCTAACCAAACTCCTGGCCACAAGACTAAACCAAGTAATCCTATCCATCATACACTCTGACCAGACTGGCTTCATGCCAGGAAAGTCCACAACAATTAACATACGGAGAGTACAAACAGCGATTCAACTGGGCAAACAGTTTAACATGCCCTGGGCACTGGTCTCTCTGGACATAATGAAGGCCTTTGATTCGTTGGAGTGGACTTTCCTTGAGGCCTGCCTGATTCGTTTCGGGTTTGGCCCCCAGTTCCTACAGTGGGTCAAGACCATATACAAATCGCCAAGAGCTAATGTAATAGTAAATGGCATCCCATCCACAGAGTTCCGCCTCGCAAGAGGCACCCGTCAAGGATGCCCGCTGTCCCCGGCTCTATTTGCTATAGCTATCGAAGCCATGGCAATTCGGTTGAGAAGCACCCATGAAGTAACCGGCATTAAATGGGCGGACCTTGAAAGTAAAGTGGGCTTATACGCGGATGACACAATCCTATTTTTGTCAGATCCTATAAATTCTTTTTCCCACGCTATGTCCCAAATAGACAAATTTTCCCATCTATCTGGTTTACATGTCAACTGGCCCAAGTCCACAATTCTATATACAAATCTCAACCCAATAACAGACCCGTGTGTCGCCAGATATAACCTAGCCGTGGTCTCCACATTCAAATATTTAGGAATGTATATGTCCCGAAATTCAAATAACGCTATAAAAGATAATATTAACCCACTGCTGGGAAATGTCAAAAACAAACTCGAGCGATGGTCTAAATTACCGCTTTCGGTGGCCGGCCGCATAAATCTGGTAAAAATGGCCATTCAACCTAAGTGTCTGTACATACTACAGCACATGCCAATAATTGTACCCAGGCGCATCTTCCAAGCCCTCAACTCCCTCATTATATCTTTCATTTGGAACTCCACACGATCAAAGCTTAGTCTCTCGACCCTCCAGAGACCGAAGGAGCAGGCTGGAATGGCGCTTCCAGACCTACATGCATATTACCTAGCCGGACAGCTGCGTAACGTCCGGAGCTGGTTCCTAGAACGGGAAACGCCCATCGCGGACCAATACCTGGCTAAACAAGTGAAGGGTAACAACCTTTTAAGCTTCCTGGAATTCCCAGAACATACCAATCCCTCCGACACATTGCCACTTCACAAACTTGCCTTAAAGGTGTGGAAGGAGACTAAGGCCATCCAACGGTACAAAGGAATAATGTGTGAAATTCCCTTATGGAATAATCCTGGCCTTAAGGCCCTGCAGTCGGTCCCAGACCCCCAATATTGGAGATCTATAGGGGTGGTGTCGGTGGGAGACGTCTATACGGACGGGAACCTCCTTACATTCAACCAATTACGGGAAAAAATACAGTCCCCACAACTTCAACTGTTTAGATACTTTCAGCTGAGGCACGCCCTGAACTCCCAATTCCCACCCATCTCCACAAGCATATCCAAATTCCCCACAATCGGTATTCTCAGATCTCAAGGACCCAGGGGCCTAATCTCAGTGCTCTACACGCACCTCCTTTCAGCAAAAACCGACCACGGTCAACCCCCAGCTTACGATAAATGGAAGACTGCCATCCCGTCCTTATCACTGGAAGACTGGACAGACATCTCTGAATCCCATCTCTTGGTCTCCCCTGCAGTCAATAACAAATTAATCCAACTATATATTATTCACCAAGCATACCTCACACCCAAACGACTATATAAAATGGGCAGTTCTTCCTCAAACTCCTGTCATAGATGCCGCCGGCCAGAGGCTGATTTTTGGCATCTGATTTGGGACTGCCCCCTGGTAAACGGATTCTGGTCTGAGATCGTATCCTTCACAAACTCACTATTACCATCTCCCCTTAACCTTGGGATGGATCCCAAGACGATCCTATTTGGCCTACTGGAGGAGGAGGAGTGGCCGTATCACATTCGCATCTTTTTACAGAAGATATTATTTTTGGCACGTAAGGCGATAGCCACCTACTGGATGGCGGCGGGTACTCCCACGATCTCATGCTGGGTTCGGTCGGTGAATACAGTAATCTCCTACGAGAAAATTATCTATCAAAATAGAGGATGCCCAAACAAATTCCACAAAATATGGGATATCTGGTTGGATACCAACTCTACCTTATCCGCGGACTGAACTCCCAGACTCGTATCCCCTCTCTCTCCCCCCCCCTCCCTCCCTTTCCCCACATATACTCCTGTGCCCCTATTTACCTAACAAATAACGAGAGCAGAGCTTTATCTCACAAGAATGCAACCAACCGGCATGGGCGGATCGAGTTTATCGGTTAAAAGTTTATTGTTATTTACAGAAAAAATATACAAGGAAAATGTTGTTATTATATCTAAGCAAACTATAGCACAATATGTACTCTATGCAATATTGAGTCTATACTTTTACATAATTTTACTATGTACTGTGCAATTTTTCCTTAATAAAGAAAATAAATTTAAATGGCTCACATAGTCACTAGCTGAAAGTTTGTCTATCCATACTAGCTGGATTGGTAGAAAATAGATTCAGCTCCCAGCAGAGTATCCCCCCCAAAAAAGGGTAAAAACAAAAGTAAAGAAATAAAATCAGCTCATAGTCTGGATGGTAGACTAGAGCATATGAAGCTCCTTCCTCAGCCAAAGCTTATATAGTGGGCCAGAACCCCCCTTGGGATGGGTCTTCAAATGGCCCATCCAATTGCTGGGAAGTAAAAAGTACCAGTCAAAGCTTATAAGCGCCTATATCAGATAATCAATACACGCTAGTCCTCATACTTATGCCTCATAGTAGGTAGGATATGTTAATCAGTCAGCCTATAGGCATACCACACCCATTGTGGCCAATGTATGTCACTTGAATCATTACAGTGTTGTCCTTGTGGTTGTCGGAGCAACTAAGCCAGCAATCAACAATACCTCACCTCTCCTGGGTTTCCTCAGCTACTATTGCTAGGAAGGCTCAGCATATTGATGACGCGTATAAAGGGCAAAAAACAGCAGCACCAGCTTGAAAACTGGCAAAGCGTTGATTTATGATGAAAGCTTTTCTGAATGTGCAGCATATTGATGACGCATATAAAGGGCAAAGAACAGCGGTGCCATCTTAGAGACTGGCAAAACACTGATCTATGCTGGAAGCATTCCAGAAAGTGACAAAAGACTATCACCCGACTATATAGATAGTGCTTTGAGGTGCTATCCATCTCATCTATTGATATCTATTAAAAGCAGAAACAAAAAAGATTACATAATATAAGTGAGTTTGCTTCCGCCATCAATCTTTACTGACTATATTATTTTCCAGCTATCTGGCAAACTAATTTTTTTAAACTTTAAAGTTGGGCCAAGACTTAAGGCCTGTTACAAGTGCTTGGCATGTTTGCCCCGTAACCGCAGTTTAACCTCAAATTTTATCCGGAATCTTACTGGGAAGGGCACTCTTTTTGGGCAACTTCCACTGGAGACATTTGATTGCTTATCCTCACTACATGCCACAGCTTAACCAATAACTATAATGACAAACGAACTAGTTCTTACATCCTTGAACACTAAAGGTCTAAACTTCCCTCAAAAGAGGAGTAGGGTGATGTGGCTTCTGAAGAAGCTAAAAACCTCTGTTGCTTTCCTCCAGGAAACCCACTTTAAAGGGAATGCAACACCGAGACTTCCAAAAAAAACTTTTGATAGGTGGTATTTTAGTAGCCATCTTACTAATACAGCCAAAGGAGTGGCCATTGCGCTACACTCATCTGTTCTATTAGTCCTAGAGAGCAGTCTCTCTGACATAGAGGGTAGAATGCGGTTCTTAAAAGGAAAAATACTGACAGAATCCTTTACAATAGTTAACTTGTATGTCCCAAACAAAAATCAGATGGTCAGGCTTACAGATGCTTTAAATAAACTCTCACTTTTTGCGGTAGGAGAATTAATTATGGGATCTGATTTAATTCTCACCCTGAACCCCATTTTAGACTCTTCCTCGGGGAAGTGCCAGATCTCGCAACAATCATTCAAAAACTCCATAAAATGCTAGAGCATCTGCAGATATCCGATACTTGGAGGATATTGAATCCTTCAGTTAAAGATTACTCCTTCTACTCCCATGTACATGATTCATTCCAAGAAATCGATTATATCCTCACCTCCATGGCCTTGATTTAACAAATAAACTATGTTTATATAGGAAATATAATGGTGTCAGATCATGCCCCTGTCACAGTCTTGCTAAATCTATTCACCCCTATCTCAAAGCCTGGAGTTGGAGATTAAATGAATCCATCCTTGATAAACAAGAAGCAATTATTAGCATTTCTAATCACTTAAGAATTTTTTTTAAGGAAAATCTTTAGTCCCCTGATAAGCACCCACTAATGTGGGAAACGCAGAAGGCTTATATTAGAGGTATCTTCATAACTACAGGCTCAGCACAGAGAAAACCAAAATGCAAAAAAATAGAAGAAATCTTGAACCAAATTTCTAAATTAGTACAGCTGTCAAAACAAAACAAAAAAAGGTAATAGAAAGCCCAACCCAAATTTATGGAACTGAGAGAGAAATTTAAAGATATTCTGAACAACAAACTAGCAAAATTACTCTGGTACTATTAACATCCATCTACATCATGTCCACAGTAATAAAGGCGGATGACTCATGTCTGCTTTAATCAAGAAGGCTAGAGGCAAGACACATATTCCAGAAATAAATGATCCAAAGGGGAAAACATATAGAGAAACACCAAAAATTGCTCTGATTTTCCAGGACTTTTATTCAAAGCTATACAATTTGAGCACAACTAACAAAGTAGCGCAAAACAAAAAAGACAGAAAATTGAGAAACTTGTTGCCCACACTGGAGCTTCCTTCCCTGAGTAAGGCTGAAGGAGTCACACTGACCTCTCCAATTTCCCTGGAAGAGCTCACCCCTGTTCTGAACAGTTTCCCATTACATAAAAGCCCAAGACCAGACGGTCTACCTTTAATATATTATTTTAAAAAATCCAACGTATAATTCTACGAGATTCAGCCCTGTCACTTAACGCCTTATTGAAGGGAGCTCAATTACCCAAACAGACACAAGAAGCCTTTATTATCCTTATCCATAAAGAAGGGAAAGATCTACTTCATTTGCGGTAGCTACAGACCCATCTCTCTTTTAAATTTAGACTTAAAAATCTGGGCTAAACTCCTCTCCAGATGAATCAATAAATTTATACCTAACCTGATTAATGAGGAACAAAATGGCTTTGTCACTGGTAGAGAGGGGAAGGCAACTTGGCACGGCTTCTTCATGTAATAAGATATGCCCAAGATTTAAAAAAAATCCACTTAATATTTTTAGGTATTGATGCTAAAAGGTGTTCAATAGAGTAGATTGGAATTTTATGCGAGCAGTCCTGGAGAAATTTTGTTTCCCCCCATGCTTGATTAAAGTGATCTTCCCTTTGTACTCCAATCCCCATGCTAAGATCTAAGTAAGCGATTCATTCTCTCCCCCATTCTCTATCTCCAATGGGACACGCCAAGGATGCCCTTTATCACCAACTCTCTTTATTCTATCATTAGAAATCATTCTCCAAATAGTGCGGCAATGTAAGGATATTAAGCGAATTAATATCAATCAGTGTTCTCTTAAATCGGTTGCCTTCGCAGATGATATTTTATTTATCTTGACTAACCCAGAACAAGGGCTTCCAAGACTCAGCAATATTTTAAGCAAGAAAAATACTTCTCAAATATTAAAGTAAATGTCTCAAACTCAACTGTGTAGAATATAACTCTGACTCCGGACTTGGCAAAAGAACTCCAAAAGTCTTCTGGATATGCTTGGTCAGAAACACATATAGAATACCTAGGTATTAAGATTACCGAAAATCTTGAGTGATTATATGACAAAAATTTTGTGCCCCTTCTCAAAGAAATCTCATCGCTTTTGCAAAAATATGACCTACCGATGCTCTCCTGGTTGGGCTGTAAAAACCTCCTACAAACCTATATTGTCCCAAAAATTTCATATAAATTTGAAATGCTCCCGATCCACCTCCCAGACTCCTTTTTTAAACAAATCAGGTCAAACTTCTCTAGATTCATCTGGAAACACAAAAGGCATTGCATGGCACATCATCTTCTGATTTAGGGAAAAGAGTGTGGAGGGACAAACCTACCTAACATGTCGCAATACTCTAAGTCAATCCAACTTATTAGATGAATGGAATTATCAAATATCTCGAAAAAACAAATAGTGAGAAACCTAGCCTAAGCCTCTTATGGAACATCTTTGCTTTGAGACTTATGGCTCCCATCACAAAAACTGTATAGGAAAGATTCTTTTGACCCATTGTTGAGAGGAGCCTGCGATATCTGGGACACCATTCCCACACCCATCTTTCGCTGCCCCCTGTGCCTTATGCCATACATTCTAGGCTAAAAATTAGATGTCCATACAAGCAAATCTCGTCCTCCCTTAGCAATCTCTCAGTTGCAGACCTCTAGCATTACCACACATCTAAGAACACAGAGCTTCCAGAGAGACTGCTTTCACTTGCACCTATCTAAAAACCTATCTAAAATATTTGAGCAATTCAACAAAGTCTTCCCTTTATCCTGTCTGTCTTCTGAGTTGGAACGCATAATTCTGGCACGCTGCTGTTCCAGTAGGAAAGTTTCTCTCCTTAAAAGTTTATTGCTCCACAGTCTGGTCTCAGACCAATATTTATTGCCTCTTGGGAAAGGGAACTCAATATTAGGCTTACAGTTGAAGAGGTGAGGGTAATTCTGTGCTCAATGTGGCCGAAGACCGCCGTAGCCATGCTGCTGGTGGAAATACTTTAAGATATCATGACGCCACATTTTATAATTTTACTAATACACAATAATTTAGGGATGTGCAATGGGAAACCAATCCAGAAGGCCAGGAATTCACACATTATTCCCATGCACATGACTCCTAGTCCAGAATCAATTATATAGTGCTGGCCCCTAGTTTATTGCCTAGAGTTACTAATGCAAGTAAAGCAGAACTGGTGATCTTGGATCATGCCCCAGTGATGTTGAAACTACATTATAAATTTCCAAGGGGTACAGATTACTTGTGGAAATTCCCAACATATTTGGCTGAAGATAAGTCTTTTTGGGCATTGTTATGGTGGTAGTGGTGGTTGGAATTAACGTGAGACAATGAGATACATTCTGATAACCTTTAGTTGTTTTGAGACACAGCAAAGGCTTTTATTAAAGGCAAATTGACTGCATATACAATCTCGCAAAAAAGAAAGATCAAAGATAAAATTAGCCCATATAGCTCTCTCCTGCTGTCTGCATACGCAATATTTCAATCCAGCCCAAACCTACAGAACAAACAGCAATGGATAGAGGCCAAGGACTCTTATGAAACATGGCTACACAAACAAGAGCAATTGTCATATACATATTGTGGGAGATTAGCTCGGTAGAGTGTGGGTTTAGCGATATTCATAGACGGAACACCAGCGGATGCAATCCAAAGCAGGCGTGTCCTGCGTTTTTTCTTTATAACAGTAACATAAAAAGTCCAGCCTTAGTTTCAGGCAAACAAATAATAGTCCATAATCCAGCGATCAGGCAAACAAATAGTAGTCCTCAATCCAGCGATCAAGCCGTCCGGGCCTAATCAGGTCGCACTTAGGCGGTGCTGCGCTCAGCGGGGCTCTTATGTCCAGCCGGTCACGCAGGCTGCCAGGTCCCAGCAGCCATCTTAGCTCTCCTCTGTGTCCGTGCACCTTCTATTTATGTGCACACTAGCACTTGCTCAGCCTCAGCACCTGTGCTGATTGGGCTCGCCCACACCCTGGAGTGGAGGAGGTGGAATGGACAGCCCCACTACCAACCTGCCATCCATTCCAAAAAAAACAGGCCCGGATATTTTTAAAAGAGCAGATCTCCAGCAACTGCTTGCTGGAGACCACATTACGCTCCTGTTTTTTTTTATGTCTGAGAGCGAGACATGATCTTCCTCCAGTCCCTTTATGCATAGTACCGGTACCTAGGGGCGACGTAGCGACCATCCACCACTACGTCCCTCAGCACCTCACAATATAATGAAGCGCATTTATTTAAATTTGGGAACAAAGCGGACAAGCTTATGGCTAAACTAGCAAAGGGTCTATTTGCGATATCTAATATACTAGGTCTGAAAGATCAATCAAGCAAAATACGATCTCATATGGAAAAAATAAATGATATATTTTACAAATTTTACTTGCAACTATACACCGAAACCTCAATACAACCAGACATCCCAATGACTAAAACCCCTGACATCTCACTGACTTCATTGAATGAAGAACAATGCTCCTGCCTAAATGCCGCTATATCACAGGTAGAAATGCAGGAAACCATATCAAATCTAAAAGATTACAAGGCTCCGGGACCAGCTGGATATTCAGGAGAGTTCTTTAAAATATTAAAAGATCAGATGACAATATTATTGCAAACGCTATTCAATGGCCACATGCAGGCGACTCCTATTCCATCAAATATGAATACAGCCCACATTAAACTACTTCCTAAACCGGGAAAAGATCTTACTGACGTGACCGCCTACCGACCAATCTACTTAATCAACCCTGATTTAAAGTTGATGGCAAAAATTATGGCAGACCGCTTTGCCAACTTACTACCACATCTGATTTCTCCCCTACAGAGTGGCTTTGCAAAGGATAGATCCACCACCGCAAATATAAGGAAAATATTAACAATTCTTGAAGATATTAAAATCAACCCAGCAGCTCATCCGTTTTTTCATCACTAGTGATGATAGATGCTGAAAAGGGATTTAATAACATCTCTTGGAATTGATTGGGGAGGCTTATGGACAAGACGGGCTTTAAGGGCCCCTTCTACTGTTATATTTGGAACCTTTACACCTCCCCACTAGCCCAAATCTATACTCTGGGCTTCCTGTCCCCAAGGTTTCCACTACAGAAAGGCACCAGGCAAGGGTGCCCCCTTTCCCGCCTCCTCTTCAGCATCGCAATAGAACCATTGATACACATGCTGGAGGGAAGTGAGGAGATAGAAGGAATCAAAGTCAGAAACAAGACTATCAAATCTATGCTATTCGCTGATGATATCTTGCTGGCACTTGCACATCCACATACGGACCTGCCGTGAGTTTTTGCTCTCCTAGAGACATTCGGGAAACAATCAGGTTTTAAGGTCAACACCACAAAGTGCGAATTACTAGATATTTCTCCCTGAAGAAACCTACACAATATTGACATTAAAAAAAAAGTTGTCACCAAGGTTGGGAATTCTATACCTGGGTATACATATAGGTAAGGTACCCGAGAGCTTATATAAACTAAACAATGCTATTAATACACAAAAACATAAATGAACTCCAAAGATGGAACAACATCCCACTATACTTTTTGGGGAGATATCACTTGATTAAAATGATTAGCTTCCCAAAACTTCTTTATTAACTACAGACTATTCCACTCTTATTAAAAAGACAAGATATAGGAAAGCTATACACAGCATTCTCAGCATTTATTTGGTCACACAAACATCCCCATATTGCCTGGAAAAAAAACTTAGACATGGGGGCAGAGCCAAACAGGGAATGTGAGCGGACGGGTGAGACCGGAGCTCCGCTGAAAACCACCTGCAAGAACATCCTGTAACCAGGCGTACCTAGATATAACAGCAGTGTTAGGACTCCCTGTGTGGCTGGACGGCAGTTGGGGAGTGCTGAGATGGCTACTCACAGCGATGACCCACAGAAAGGACAAAGAAAGAGCGGGGTGACAAGCGTCCATCACTTTAAAGAGCCGCGAGGAGACCGGACCCCCGCGCTGAAGCAAATAGAACCACAGCAAGCAAGCTGGCCCGCTATGCCAGAGGAGGCACGCTGCATGAAGCAGGCTCAGGCAGCTGCTGGAGGCCAGATGGGGGCCCTAAACTACGGGTGAGTCCCTCTAGGTATGGCACAGCATGATTGCTGGAGGGAGAGGGGGAGGAGAAGCATGCAGATGGAAGAAGAAACAGGCAGATGGGGAAGAAAGGCATGAATAGAGGGGACACTGACAGCCAATATGGATATAGCAGGGTCCACAATACAGCATACCTCTGGAGCTGCTGCCACAGCTCCTGGTGCAGCAGAGCCCATAATGCAAAGTACCTCAGGTGCTGCTAGAGCTCCTAATGTAGTAGAGCCAACAATGCGGAGCACCATTGAAGCTGCTGCCAAAGCCCATGATGTAGCAGAGCCCGCAATACAGTGCACTTCTAGAGCGGTCACCGGAACCCCTGATGTTGCAGAGCCCACACTGCATGAAATTCTTGGAGCTGTTACAAAGTGTTCCAATATGTTACAGGCACTATATCAGCAATTTGACACTTTACAAGAACATAGGCTGCTCAGACAAGACATGCAAAAAATCTCAGAAGAACTGTCGGCGGTGGAGGGCAGAATAAGTGAAATAGAGGATAAAGTGCTACCTATGCAGTGCGAAGTGAATAGCAACATGTAGAACATAGCATCTCTCCTTGCTAAAATTGACGACTTAGAGAACCACTCCCGCAGAAATAATGTCCGCATTGTCAAGCTGCCAGAAAAGATGGAAGGCAATAATCCATCTGAATATTGGAGATATGGGTTCTGGACTTGTTCGGTAAAAACTGCCTCTCGCCAATTTTTGCGATAGAAAGAGCCCACCGAGTCCCTACACATCCTCCTCCCCAGGGACCCCTCCAAGACCAGTTCTCATGAAACTTTTACACTTTAAGGGCTGAGACACCATACTACGCGGAGCCAGAGAGAAGGCCAATTTAAGATTTAATGGAGCAAAAATCTCCTTTTTTCCTGACTTTTCAGCAAAAATCCAGAAGAAAAGGGGAACTTTAATGGATGTCAAAAGGAGACTGCGTGACCTCCGTACACAATATACCATGCTATAACCTGCTAGATTATGAGTAGTAACAATGGGAGAGATGCAATTCTTTGACAACCCAAGATCCGGGTCAGTTTGGCTAGAAAGAAATGACGTTGCATTACGAGATGCCTCGCACTCACCGCGATGCTCTGCAAAGTTCAATAATAGAGCTTGACAGAGGAGGAGCTACCTAACAGATGCCATCTATTACCAGGGAAAGTGGTCGGAATTTAAGGTCGATTGCACAGGGAATAAAGAATGAATGTTTTATTTTTGCAACTGTGAACAAACTGCCTATTTTCCCTGCTTGGTGGACTGATGCCCCGATCTGTGCGGGTGAAAACAGATCTATACGTTTTATGTGAGGAATGTCTACAGTCAGTTACATATGGGGAACGTTTTTGTGGGAAATGTTCAAAGTTGTTGTGTTTTATCTCTCTTGTGCCACTGATAGCTGCTGTGTGGATGCATTGTCCTGCTGGGGAAAAAACTGAAACTCTGGGGTGCTGCTGGATTCTTGATTGGAAAAAGTCTTCTGTTCATGCCTGCCTTATAAGAAATGGCTGATACATTCACTGTTATATCTTGGAATATCCTGGGTATGGGAGATCCGGTCAAGCATCTAGCGGTACTTCAGGCAATTAAGGAGTATCACCCTGTGATTCTCTGTCTACAGGAGACACATCTTTCTTGAGACACGCTGTCCTCTAAGTTGGGGTGGGCAGGGCATGGCTTCCACTTGGTATATTCCACTTGTTCTAGGGCAGTTAGTATTCTTGTCCACCGATCCATACCGTTTGTGATTTCATGCAAACGGTAGAAGCAGAGGGCCAATTTGTTTGCCTTCATTGTATAATATTTAATTATGTGTGTTTACTAATCTCAGTATACTTTCCACCTCCCTATAGCAGTGTGGTGATGCGGCAGATCCTGGGCTTTGTAGCAGAAATACCAGATATCCTGAGCCTGATGGTAGGAGACTTCAACTTGGTAATTTACCTCTATTGGGATTGACTAAGATTACACGGACCACAAGATAAGTGGGAGCTGATTCCGCTAGGTCGTCTGTTGGAAGAAGCACTCCTGCTGGACTTGTGGCGCACCAAGAATCCAAAAGTTAGGTATTATTTGTGCCACTCCAGTATATACCAGACTCTGTCGCGTATTGATTTGGCAAATGGCAACACATTGCTGTACGGGAGAATACAATTGATCCAATACCTCCCTAGGGTGTTGTCTGACCACTCCCCGTTGCAAGTTGTGGTTCAACATTCTGGAGGTGGTGTGCCCACAGGCCCCTTAATATAATAGGACATCAAGACCGGGGAGAAACTCTGAAGGAATATTTTGAGTTAAATGCAGGCTCCATAACCATTAGTGTACAGTGGAAAGCGATGAAAGCATTTTTTAGAGGTATCCCCCTGCAGAGGGTGACGTAGATGAAGTGAAGACATGGAGAGTGGGGGCACAAATTGAGAGAACAGCTGACAGATAGCGAAGCTAGATTTGTAGAGACATGTACAGTGCAGGTGAAGAGCAGTGGAAGACAGCCCAGGAGGACCTGACTTTGTACACACTAGAGACTGCGGCACATAAGTGTAAATTTAAAAAGCAGGCCTACTATGAAGCAGGTGAGAGAGCTGGATATATGCTAGCGACGCTCTCTCAGGCACAGAAAAATTCTGCCTACATTACAGGGATGAGGAGTGAACAAGGTACACTGTACAGACTCGGCGGCAATAAGAGAGACAGTGAGACACTATTATGCTTCCTTATACTTCTCCAAGCTTCATAAAACTCAGGAACAGATTGCTCAATACTTAGCAGAAATAGAACTGCTGAGATTGACCGATGGGCAAATAGATGATCCTGGTATCGCTGAAAGGGAAAATACAAATCCTATGCAGTGCAAACCAGTAATTACGTACTTGGGAGTCAAAGTCTCAAGTGATGTTTTGGAATATGGGAAGTTGAACCTAGACCTGTTGGTGAAATTTAAGAAAAAACATGATGTCTGGTGTTAGCTTCATCTGATAATTGTAGGAAGGATGAACCCTATTAAAATGATATGGAGCCGCAATTGCTGTTCCTACTCACCTCCATAATTCACCTCATTGGATTGCACAGGGCCTCTTTTACAGGATTAATCAACTGTTCAGAAACTTGATTTGGAGGGATAAAGGACCTAGAATTAGGCTGGAGACACTGCTTAATCCTAAAGGGGATAGATGACTCGTGCTGCCTAATCCCATGTCGTTTTTTCTGGCGTCACAAGTACAACATTTCAGGGGATGTGAATTGGAGGATACACAAGATGGGAGCTTCAGTCTATTGAAAATTCACATTCATAGTGCACACCAGTTTGAGGCCCTAAGGAGAGATTTAAGTTCCGCTGCAACACCCAGAGTTTTCCAACTTCAGCCCTTATGCATAGGGTTTGGTGGAAGATCAGGGAAATAATGGGGATTGAGAATTTTACGTGTTATACCCCTATCTGGGACAACCCGAGGCTGCAGGAGTTGAAGACTCTGGAGGGCTTTCAAGGATGGAAGGAGAGGGAGATCAGACGCCTGTCTCAGATAGTGTCTGGAACCCATATTAAATCATTCAAACTATTGAGAGATGAATATGGTCTGCCACACACTCAATTCATTAAATATTTATGCCTTTCAAGCAGAGAAATGCCTTGAAGCTGTAGAAGTTGAAAGGCTTCTACTGGCAAAGATTGTAGGGGGTACAACTAATACTAAGGGGAAGATATCCAGTGTATATTGAAGTATACAGGGCCAGATAAATCTGTGCTACCCTCTGGTGACGAAGAGTGAATTGGAGGAAGATATTGGTCCTATTGAGGAATCCTTGTGGGCAGAAGTGTTACAGATGACCCCCAAACTGTCCTTGAGTGAGTCTCATAGACTATCACAAATATATCTTTTGCACAGGGTGTGCCGCACTATACAATATAGGAGTGAGTGATACCCCTTTGTGTAATAGATGCAAGATCCACCCAGCAAACCTTATACATATGACGTGTCATTGTCCTAAGTTGTAGAGATATTGGACCGAGGTATGCAGTCTGATCCATAGGGTGCATGAAATTCAATTGGAATTTACACGACTGGTAAGTGTTTTAGGATACGTGAATGACATACCCCTAGATGAAAATGAAAAGTTAGCAGTAGCTAGGATACTATACCTAGCCAGAAAACTGATAGCACAGCATTGGGATGGTTACGCTGATATTGGCGGCATCGTCGCTCATAATTAGTGTTGACTAGAGAAGAGCGAACGTACTCGTCTAGGGCGATTTCGCAATCGAGCACCGCTTTTTTTGAGTAACTGACTGCTCGAATGCAAAGATTCGGGGGGGGGGGGCAGTGTGGTAGAGCAGGCGGTAGCAGTGGGGAACAGGGGGGAGCTCTCTCTCTCTCCCTCCACTCCCCTCTGCAACCCCCCCTCACCCCCGGCGCCCCCCAAATCTTTTCGCCCGAGTAGTCAGTTACTCGGAAAAAACTCTGCTCGATTGCGAAATCGCCCTAAACGAGTACGTTCGTTCATCTCTAGTGTTGACTCCTCAAAGTTTCCTAACGCCTGACAGATGTCAGACATCCATGCCCACTCCTCTGTGAAGAAGTGCAGAGGCTGACTACCACTTCGACGGGCATGTTGCAGCTGCTATTCAACAATGGCTCTATGCTGCTTGTAAGCCCTGGCCAACATGTGCAAAGTTGAATTCCAGTGCGTCGGCATGTCACACAACAGTCGGTGAACTGGCAGCAGGAAGTGCTGTTGCAGTGTCCTGAGGGTGGCAGCATCTGTGGTGGACTTCCTGAAATGTGCGCACACGCGACGCACCTTGCTGAGCAGCTCAGAAAATTGAGGTAGCTTTTAAGAAAGCGCTTAACTACCAGATTGAACATGTGGGCCAGGCATGGCATGTGTGTTAGTCTGCCAAGCTGCAGAGCTGCCACCAGGCTACGCCAATTGTCACACATGACCACGCCTGGTTAGAGGTTTAGTGGCGAAAGCTGTAACAGCTTTTGAGCGGTGTGCCTTTTGTCACCTAAGCTCAGGAGTTTAAGCACGGCCTGTCGACGCTTCCTAACGGCAGTGCTGCAGCGCCTCGCGCTACCGACTGGAGGCGACGTGCTCACAGATGGTAATTGAGAGGTGGAGGAGTAGGGTGGAGGTTGGAGGAGGTGGCATAATAAGCCAGAGAAACCATGACCGAGGTCGGACCCTCAATCCTCGGTGTCGGTAGCACATGAGCGGACCCAGGGTCAGACTCAGCTCCAGCCTCCACCAGGTTAACCCAATGTGCCGTCAGGGCAATGTAGTGTCCCTGCCCACCAGCACTTGTCCACTTGTCGGTAGTTAAGTGGACCTTCCCAGTAACTGCATTGGTGAGGGCACAGTTGATATTCTGTAACACGCGCTGGTGTAGGTCGGGGACGGCACAACAGGAAAAATAGTGGCGACTGGGGACCGAGTAGCAAGGGACGGCCACCGCCATGAGGTTGCGGATAGCCTCACTTTCTACCAGCCTATACGGCAGCATCTCCTGGCTCAGCAGTTTGGAGATATACAGGTTTAGCGATTGTGCATGCGGGTGGGTGGCTGCATATTTGCGCTTGCGCTCTAATGTTTGTACTATGGACAGCTGAGCGCTGCACTGGGACACATTGGTGGAGGCAGTGGTGAACCGTGCAGGTGAAGGGGTGGATGCAGGGCGGGAGACGCTCATGCCTATGTCCTGGGAGGGGGATTGCATCTCAGTGCCAGCATGTGACACTGGGGAAGAGGCAGTGGTGTGCCCCTGCAGGCAGTGAATGGCTTTTGTTGCGCCTCGTTGGGTGCTTAGCTATCATATGCCTGCGCATGCTGGTGGTGGTCAGGCTGGTAGTGGTGGCTCCCCTGCTGATCTAAGTGTGGCACAGGTTGCACACCACTGTTCGTTGGTTGTCCATGCTCTCATTAAAAAAACCTCCAGACCTTCGAACACCTAGCCCTCTGCACAATAGCTTGCCGCGAGGAGGTGCTGTGAGAATAGTTGAGGGATTATTTGCTCTGGCCCTGCTTCTCCCTGTGGCCACCCCACTGCCTCTCTCAACTTGTTCTGGTGCTGCATTTGCCTCCCCCTCTGAAGCGCTGTCTTCAGTAGGCTTAACAACCCAGGTTGGATCAGTCACCTCATCATCCACTAGCTCTGAATCCTCAGTCTGCTCCTCCCTCAGACTTACTTCCCTAATAACAACCTTACTGACAGACAACTGTGTCTCATCATCATCATTTTCATCATCAATAAATACCTCTTGAGGCACTACTTCGAAGTCCCCACCCTCATCACCCTGAGACTGTGAAAGGTCCACATTTTGGGCATCGGTCATGACAAACTCATCAGGTGGCTCATGAACCATTGTTTGCGGCTCAAAGAAGGGACTTGAGAAAAATTCCTGTGAGTATGCCTGTTCTGAAGCTCTCCTTTTCCTGGAGGGACCAGACTGGGAGGAAGGAGGATCAGCGCAAGGATTCACAGGTCTAGTCCCTTGGCTAGCATGAGTGGACTGCATGGAAGACTGGTTGGTGGATAAATTACTGGACGCATTATCCGCTATCCACATCATCACCTGATCGCACTGTTGTGGTTTTAATAATGGTGTACCACGTGGACCTGCAAACTGTGATATGAAGCTAGGGAGCATAGATATGAAGCTAGGGAGCGTAGATACATGACGTTCTACTACTCCCTCAGCAGCAGCCACTGTCTCACCCTGCCCAGGACCTCGGCCTCTGCCCACACCCTCATTCGGATGCCCACGTCCACGTCTTCGTCCTCGACCCTTACCCCTAGTGTTGATCATGTTGTATAATGCACTGCGTCAAAATGCTACGCAAACTGCAAGGTATTTTGCATATGCTTTAAGCTGAAAATAGACAGTGTAAAATGTGTACAGTCTTGTTATATACTGTGGATCAACAGGACACACACTTGGGCGTATTATTAAAATGCTTTCAGCCAAAAGCAAATAAAAAATGAAAAATGAGAGGAGTGATGTTAGTTCCTATACAGTCTGTGTACACCAGTAGCAGTATACTGTATAGAACCAGCAACAGTATCCAGTACACAGCCGGGATGCTTGTGAATGCTTTGTGCGCACTACTGGTCCCAGGCAGCCAAACTGATGATGCACAAAAGTGGAGTTGTAGTCCTAAAAAGGGCTATTGTTTTTTTTTATGGATCCCTGCCTAAACGCTCCTTCTAATCTACACTAACACGCTGCCTTATTCACAGCAGCTCTGTCCCTCAGCTAATCCAGCCTCCATATGACGCGAGCATCAGGTGACCTGAGTTTTTATAATCCTAGGTCACCTGATCCAGCAAGCCAACCATTGCTGTAGACGTGCACAGGATTGGCACGCCATAGCAGGAGGTGCCAAAGCCTTCCCTGCATGTTCATTGGCTAAAGAAGCTGCTAAACATGTGGGGAGGAGAGGGTAAAATTTTCTCGAACACAGCGTGGAGCTTGCTTGAGTAACGAGTACTTTCGACCATGCTAAAGCTCGAACGAGCATGCTCGCTCATCTCTACTATTATGTCATCCTGATTGGCGCTGTTTGGTGCTTATGATATGTCTTCAATAATGTCAATTGCCAGTACATATAGTCATCAATCACGACTCCCATGGTAAGCCACTGGTTGATGACCACTGCTTTAGAGTATTACAACGGTCCAGCATCCCTCATAAGCAGTCCGGAATTTTATCAATCCTCCTCCTTGGATGTGTAAAACTTTAGCAATGTAATAAATCTAAGTCACAACAATTTAGTGGCACTCTGTGGGTCCAAATTTATGTTGGGTCAAAACGTTTTATGGCTAAAACTCTGCATGGGGCCATAACAGTTGATATTGAAAACCAGCAGCTGGTTAGGTCTGCTTCATTTCAAGAAGAGATTGTCATGGTGAGTCAATCCATTTAGTGATGTAAAAGCTAGAGATGAGCGAGCACCAAAATGCTCGGGTGCTCGTTACTTGAGTCGAACTTCCCGCGATGCTCGAAGGTTCGTTTCGAGTAACGAACCCCATTGAAGTCAATGGGCGACTCGAGCATTTTTGTATATCGTCGATGCTCGCTAAGGTTTTCATTTGTGAAAATCTGGGAAATTCAAGAAAGTGATGGGAATGACACAGAAACGGATAGGGCAGGTGAGGGGCTACATGTTGGGCTGCATCTCAAGTTCTCAGGTCCCACTATTAAGCCACAATAGCGGCAAGATTGCGCCCCCCCTCCCAACAATTTTTACTTCTGAAAAACCCTCATTAGCAAGGCACACCTTAGCTAAGCACCACACTACCTCCAACAAAGCACAATCACTGCCTGTATGACACTCCGCTGCCACTTCTCCTGGGTTACATGCTGTCCCCCCCCCCCCGCACGACCCAGTGTCCACAGCGCACACCAAAGTGTCCCTGCGCAGCCTTCAGCTGCCCTCATGCCACACGCTGGCCTCATAGCCACACCACCCTCATGTCTATTTATAAGTGCATCTGCCATGAGGAGGAACCGGAGGCACACAATGGACACAGCAAAGCCAGGAAACAATTATGCGCAAGCCTGTAGTGAGACCTAGGTGCGTATGACTGAGCTACTGGAATTCACAGCGCAGAACCAGTCAAGTGGCCAAAGGCCAGTGGTAGGCCTTAAGTATTTTGCTTCAATTTTTTAAAATGGTGAGGTGAAAAACCAGACAGACACCGTATGCAGCGTATATATGTATACTGTTTCCCTCTAACGGGATGACGGCGATCATGTAACGGACACAGCAGAGCCAGGAAACAATTATGCGCAAGCCTGCTATAACGCTTAGCTGGGTATTAATTAGCGACTACTACCCCCAGCAGACACGCAGTAAACTGAACACGGTCACAGGCAGCCCAAAGATTTTTTTTTACAATTTTTTTGAAAAAGCCCACTGCCTATATAGGCAGTATATCTCTTTCCCTGTACCACTGTCCCTGCCTCACCCCTATACTCAGTAAAATGACTGCAGACTGAGGACGCTATGGTCTGCACGCCCCATATACAAAAAAAATTGTGCAACACTGCTAAAAGCAGCCTCAACAGTACTGCACACGGTCAGATGTGGCCCTAAGAAGGACCGTTGGGGTTCTTGAAGACTAAAATAACACCTAACACTCTCCCTATAGCAGCTACAGCAAGACAGCACTTTCCCTGATCTATGTCAGCATGCATCTGTGGCGAGCCGCGGGCGGGGCAGATTTAAATACTCGGGTGTCATCTGATCTCCCCAGCCACTCACTGCAGGGGGGTGGGATAGGGCTGGAATGTCACAGGAGGAAGTTGTAATGCCTTCCCTGTGTTTCTATTGGCCAGAAAAGTGCACAAATTTCTCAGGGAAGGAAATATAATGGAGTCGAGCATCGCGTGGTGCTCGTCTCGAGTAACGAGCATCTCGAACACCCTAATACTCGAACGAGCATCAAGCTCGGACGAGTGCGCTCGCTCATCTCTAGTAAAAGCACTAATGTTGTTACCATAATGTGGAACTCTTTTTCTGATAAAACTTGACTAATACATTTTTTAAAAGATTTTTCACATCCCTATTTCTTAATGCATAAATAAAAGGGTTGAATACTGGAGTAACCACAGTGTACATGAGTGAATAAAATTTGTCATATTGGCTGCCTTTAGGCCTAAGGTAAATAACAAAGGCTGTAAAGAAAAATAGCATGGCGACTATAAGATGAGAGGAACATGTGGAGAATGCTTTATGTTTATGCAAAGAGGTTTTTATCTCAGAAACAGTTCTAATAATTTTGGTATAGAGTCCAACAATTATCATAAATGGGACAACAGTTCCAATAGTGGCAGCTGCGGTTGTCACTGTATTGCTAATGTATGTATCGGAACATGCCAGATTCTGCAGTGGACCCAAATCACAGAAGAAATGGTTGATCTCATTAGGGCCACAATAATCCAAAAACAATGTAAACAATGTAACAATTAAAGAGTTAAACAATCCAATAAACCATGGAAGAATAGCCAGACCTATACAGAAAGTCTGATTCATAATAGCCATGTAGTGCAATGGCTTGTCAATGGCTAAGTGCCTATCAAAGACCATTATGATAATACAAATACTCTCCACTTGCCCCATGGTAATAAAAGAATAGACTTGTAGAAAACAACCTATGAAGGATATTTTATTATCACCTGCCAATAGGATGGCTAAAAGTTTCGGAATGGGAACAGATACAAACAAGATTTCTTCAGCAGCAAATATACTGATAAAGAAATACATTGGTGTATGGAGAGAATGTTCCAGTATGACCAGAAGAATAATAGTCATATTCCCAGCAATGCAAACAATATATGTCAATAAAATGATAGTGAAAAGCACATTCTGATACCGAAAAAACTCAGAAAAAGCCAAAAGGACAAAATCTGTCACACAAGTTTTGTTTCTGTATTCCATTATAAATGGCAGTATACTGCAAAGATAGAGATGTGATGGATATTCAACCTATATTAAATCTGTCAGTGTTCATCAGTGTAAGAAAAGGCAGTCTGGTTTTTTTTCTTTAGCAATGTAACTTCAATTAGATTTCTTTTCAAAGGCAGCACCACTGTTGGTCATGGGTATTTAAAGTACTATGGTTGGGTCTTCTCGAACACCTACAGACTTTAAGGTTGAGGGCCATTCACACATTCAGCCACCTCTCCATTGAAAGAAGAATTGGCATATGGTGACTACCTCTCCATGATCCCCCAGTAGGTGAGTTCAAAAAGTTCCTGGACAATCTTCCTGAATGTATCAATATTATATATTATAGCCACTAGATTTCTGGAGATGGGTTGTTGATCCAGGGGATTATTCTGATTGTCATATTTTGGAGTTGGAAAGGAATTTCTGTTCCATAAAAATGAGGAACATTGGCTTGCCTGTATTGAAGGATGTCCAGCGTCTCATCCCAGTTCTCTGCATGGGGTCGGTTATTTCAGTCAGCCTATATAGGGGTGTTATGATGATAGGCTGTTGCAGCAAATCACAGTACTCAGCATTCAAATCATTTATTTGTCATTAAGGTCTGTAAGATGCAGGTCTCTTTTCCGCAACCTTAACTTATTGAGAGATCAGGATGCTGGTGACCCTCAAATATCAATTCTCAGGACAGCCCTTTCCTAGAACATCAATGGTCCAATTGTTAGAGCGTGGAACTCTGTGGTTGGCTACGTAAGCCTGCAACATCCAGTAAATAGGTTGACTGCAACCTGTAAACACAGACGCGGCCCTGTAGAATGGAGTTCGGGCATGGAAATGAAGGGCGCCAGGAGAGGTGAGTATAGCCTCTTATATTCTTTACGTATATTGATCCCTATAGTGCTGTACGCTTGGTTCAGTAGAGTAAGGTTACAAAGTTCCTGTACATTAGGAATACGGGCAGTTAAACAAGGGTACCACACGACAGCCAATGAAGCTGAGGAAAATTAGGCAAAAACTCTTCCCAAACATGATATTCTTTAGCCCTAACAATTAAATTAAGTTCTATCCCTATACTTACGTAGTTCCAAACATATACAGTGCTGTATAACTGAAGACGCAAATTAAAACACTGCATATTAAGAACAAAAAAGAAAAAAAATAATTCATATAGAATGATGTTCCATGTTGAGGTTAATTATCTTTGTGATTTGGATAAGCTTTTACTCCTGATTTGTTGTATAACATCAGATAACTATTTTTCTAGTACGCTCTTCTTCCTTAACAAGAAAATATATGGAAGCTTCCATTATAGACCCATGGTTCCCACGTGTCTCATTATACTTTTTCATTGGTATGATTACATGACTCAAGCATATTTATACCTTTTCTATATCTATTATATGTGGCACAGGGGAAAAGCCTGTCTGTTGATCGTTATGAAGGGCACAACTGGGGTTTACTTTGTTTAATTGGCTCATATTTTATGTTGTTAAAGAATTAACTCTATTTATTCTTAAAGGAGCTGTTCAGTTGTTAACTATTGATGGCCTATTGACCTCATTGAATGGCTGTGATTGCTTCATCGAGTGCCGTCTCTGATTGGCTTAGGGGGTGTTCCTGAACCACCCACAGCAATCTCTTTGCTGGAGGCAAGATATTCAAGCCTCGTTACCAGGAAGAGCATGTTTTCTCAGTGCTGAGGACTACACTGAAGCTTGCCAAAGCAACCCAGCTCAGCATGAGGGCCAATGACGCTGCCTGCTAGGTGATTAAGACACCCCCTGAAAACAGGATACTATGCCTCAGCTCAGCGTGAGGGGCCCAAACGGTGCCTATTAGGTGAGTATTGTTTTTTTTTTTTTCATGTAGTGTAGCTAGGGCTTATTTTCAGGGGAGAGCTTATATTTTAAGCCCTCCTATCCCCCCAAAATCTGGGTAGGGCTTATTATTAAGGTAGGTGTTATGCTCAGAGTAACATGGTAGAGATATCTGTTTTGAAACTGAGTTGATGTTTAGGACTAATCATTCATCAAAGAGCATGCCTGTACTAAGAGGCACACAGAGTGACTAAAGCTGAGTTACCACCATGTGAGATGGCCCATGGAACTAGAAACTCTGAGGGGGTCACTCGAAATTGCAAGGGAGTCAGTGGCTATGTATTGTTGCCAGTGGATTCTTTAAATACCCAAATGTACATGCTCATCCTAGGGTTGGTTGCCCCACAGCCTGGATAAAGGTCTAAATGGAGACTCAGACTGTTAGTGTATGCTGTTATTAGAGGAAGCCAGGTGTAGAGTTTCAGCTTATGGATAGCAGCAAGTAAGTGTGAGGAGACTTGTGTCCGACATAATGGATCCACCTTGCCATACACTAATTTGACTGTGGTCTCTCAATGGATACAGCACATAGGGGACAGCAATTTTCACCCTTGACCGCTTCAATTGATATTTGGTCTTCACTACTGTTACTTTCAAAGATAATATTCTTTATGTGGCTGTTGATGCTGTATAGGACTGAGGTGCAGTATCTGATCATGTGAACAGTATCGTATCCGTAGAACTAGCAATGCTCAGGGCTGGCAGCGCAACTTTAATATCCAGACACAGGTCAGAGCAGGCAGCTAGCAAAGAGTTAAGTCCAATAGCATAACCAAGGTCAGGAGCACAGAGGTCAGACAAGTCAGGGAACAGGCAGAGGTCCGAATACAAACTAGGACTTTATCACAAAGGGTGTGGAACCAGAACTTAGGCATCCTGTATAAAGGGAAGATGCTTAAAATAGCTAAGGATAAGTGATGAAAGGGGGAGGACAGGTTTTAAAAATGCATGCTGGCCCTTTAACCCCTTAAGGACCAAGCACTGTAAATTTACTGCACTTGGTCCTGGGCTTTAATACCGCCTGATTGCAGAAATACAGCGTAAAATTAAAGCCCCTTCTTCTGCAATCAAGCAGAAGCAGGTTGGGTTGTCAGCTGTTAGTCACAGCTGAGAACCCAAAGGAGAAAGGAGAAGTGGGGGTCATAGATGGTAAGAAAAAAATAATTACATGAATAGGTTAAAAAAATGACACAATTAAAATAAAAATATACACATAAAAAAGAAAATAACTAGAGATGAGCGAGCACCAAAATGCTCGGGTGCTCGTTGCTGAAGTCGAGCTTTCTGCAATGCTCGAGAGTTTGTTTTGTTATCGGACCACACCGGTACTGATCTGATGACCTCGTTGCCAGGTGCCAAATTGGTAGATATGGAAGCCCGTGATGAGGAGATTTGCTAGCATTATCTATCAATAGCATGAAATCACTCCATGTTATGTCAAGACACCTCCATGAGAATTCTACTTTATTGTCAACATTGCCACTTCTTATACAGAAAGAATGGGCGTATCCAAATGTTGCTTGGTACAAAGATTAGTGTTACGAAGCTTACTGTTACAAAGGTGAAAATACTTATTGATCACAAGACTTATTGACATCTACCAAATAGTCTCAAATCTCTTAAGGCCTGTCTCAGACACAGAATTACCTAAGTCAGGATATTGTTATCCCATTAGACAATAGTTCTACTATCGCTGAGTGCTTTCTCTGTTAACATAGCTTAGCCTTATTTAATTTGTCTGTTGACTTCTTATCTTAAAATCCTAGTTCTGACACTACAAAGCATAGGTTTTAGTCTTCTATTTAAGGGCCAATAGTCCAATACAAGGTAAGAAATAGAGATGAGCGAGCACCAAAATGCTCGAGTGCTCGTTACTCGAGTCTAACTTTCGAGTAATGAACCCCATTGAAGTCAATGGGCGACTCGAGCATTTTTGTATATGACTAGTGCTCCGCTAAGGTTTTCATTTGTGAAAATCTTAGCAAATCACCAAAGTCATGTAAAAAACACAGAAATGGATAGGGCAGGCGAGGAGCAACATGCAGGGCTGCATTTCGGGCTCCGAGGTCTCACTATTAAGCCACAATAGTGGCAAGAGTGAGACACACCCCCCCCCCCGGGCACTGTCAGCATAACGATCGTACTCCTCTGCCACAGCTGTAACAGCTGTAGCAGAGCAGAACGATGTTAGCCCATTGAATTCAATGGAGCCGGCAATACAGCCAGCTCCATTGAAAGCAATGGGCTGCCGGCGAGCGCGGGATGGATTTTTGGGAAGGGCTTAAAAATATAAGCCCTTACCTGAAAATCATCCTAAAATGTGTAAAAAGTAAAAAAAAATATACTCACCTTGTCCCGGCAGAACGATGTTAGCCCATTGAATTCAATGGAGCCGGCAATACAGCCGGCTCCATTGAAAGCAATGGGCTGCCGGCGATCGCACAATGAATTTTCGGGAAGGGCTTAAATATATAAGCCCTTCCCTGCAATTCATCCAGAAATGTGTAAAAATAAAAAAAATATATATATACTCACCTTGTCCTGGCAGACGGAGTTCAGCCACGGCCAGCTGGTAGTTCTCCTGAACTGCTCTCTGTAGTATTCAGCAGCCGGGGATTTAAAATCCCCGCCTGCTGAATGAGCTGCCTCTGATTGGTCACAGCCTGACCAATCAGAGGCAGCTCTCACTCACACCCATTATGAATTCATGAATGGGTGAGTGAGTGCTGCCACTGATTGGCTTAGCTCAGCTGATTGGCTCAGCTGAGAACTGCGCTGAGCCAATCAGAAGCAGCACTCACTCACCCATTCATGGGTGTGAGTGAGAGCTGCCTCTGATTGATCAGGCTGTGACCAATCAGAGGCAGCTCATTCAGCAGGTGGGGATTTTAAATCCCCAGCTGCTGAATACTACAGAGAGCAGTTCAGGAGAACTACCAGCTGGCTGTGGCTGAACTCTGTCTGCCAGGACCAGGTAAGTATATATTTTTTTTATTTTTACACATTTCTGGATGAATTGCAGGGAAGGGCTTATATATTTAAGCCCTTCCCGAAAATTCATTGTGCGATCGCCGGCAGCCCATTGCTTTCAATGGAGCCGGCTGTATTGCCGGCTCCATTGAATTCAACGGGCTAACAGCGTTCTGCCGGGAAAAGGTGAGTATATATATTTTTTTACTTTTTACACATTTTAGGATGATTTTCAAGTAAGGGCTTATACTTTTAAGCCCTTCCTGAAAATTCATCCCGCTCTCGCCGGCAGCCCATTGCTTTCAATGGAACCGGCTGTATTGCCAGCTCCATTGAATTCAATGGGCTAACATCGTTCTGCCGGGACAAGGTGAGTATGTTTCTTTTTTAATTTTTACACTAGAGATGAGCGAGCACCAAAATGCTCGGGTGATCGTTACTCGGGATGAAATTATCGCGATGCTCGAGGGTTCGTTTCGAGTAATGAACCCCATTGAAGTCAATGGGCGACCCGAGCATTTTTGTATATCGCCGATGCTCGCTAAGGTTTTCATTTGTGAAAATCTGGGCAATTCAAGAAAGTGATGGGAACGACACAGCAACGGATAGGGCAGGCGAGGGGCTACATGTTGGGCTGCATCTTAAGTTCCCAGGTCCCACTATTAAGCCACAATAGCGGCAAGAGTGCCCCCCCCCCCCCCTCCCAACAACTTTTACTTCTGAAAAGCCCTCATTAGCAATGCATACCTTAGCTAAGCACCACACTACCTCCAACAAAGCACAATCACTGCCTGCATGACACTCCGCTGCCACTTCTCCTGGGTTACATGCTGCCCAAACCCCCCCCCCCCCCTGCACGACGCAGTGTCCACAGCGCACACCAAAGTGTCCCTGTGCAGCCTTCAGCTGCACTCATGCCACACCACCCTCATGTCTATTTATAAGTGCGTCTGCCATGAGGAGGAACCGCAGGCACACAATGCAGAGGGTTGGCACGGCTAGGCAGCGACCCTCTTTAAAAGGAGCGGGGCGATAGCCCACAATGCTGTACAGAAGCAATGAGAAATATAATACTGTGCCACCGCCATCAGGAGCTGCACACGTGGGCATAGCAATGGGGAACCTATGTGCCACACACTATTCATTCTGTCATGGTGTCTGCATGCCCCAGTCAGACCGCAGTTTTTTTATAAATAGTCACAGGCAGGTACAACTCCGCAATGGGAATTCCGTGTGCACCCACAGCATGGGTGGCTCCCTGGAACCCACCAGCTGTACATAAATGTATCCCATTGCTGTGCCCATCACAGCTGAGGTAACATCCGATTAAATGCAGGTGGGCTTCGGCCCACACTGCATGTCCCAGTCAGACTGGGGTTCTTTTTTTGGAAGTAGACACATGCAGTTACAACTCCGTGTGGACCCACAGCATGGGTGGCTCCCTGGAGCCCACCGGCGGTACATAAATATATCCCATTGCAGTGCCCAACACAGCTGATGTAACGTCAGCTTTAATGCAGGTGGGCAAAAAATTAATTGGATTACACTGTAGGCGAGGGCCCCAAAAAATTGGTGTACCAACAGTACTAATGTACGTCAGAAAAATTGTCCATGCCCAACCAAGAGGGCAGGTGAAACCCATTAATCGCTTTGGTTAATGTGGCTTAATTTGTAACTAGGCCTGGAGGCAGCCCAGTTAAAATAAAAATTGGTTCAGGTGAAAGTTTCAACGCTTTAATGGGCATTGAAACGTATAAAAATTGTTTACAAAAATTATATGACTGAGCCTTGTGGGCCTAAGAAAAATTGCCCGTTCGGCGTGATTACGTCAGGTTTCAGGAGGAGGAGCAGGAGGAGGAGGATGAATATTATACACAGATTGATGAAGCTAAAAGGTCCCCGTTTTTGATGGTGATAGAGAACAATGCTTCCATCCGCGGGTGCAGCCTACGTATTGTTTAGGTATCGCTGCTGTCCGCTGGTGGAGAAGAGAAGTCTGGGGAAATCCAGGCTTTGTTCATCTTGATGAGTGTAAGCCTGTCGGCACTGTCGGTTGACAGGCGGGTACGCTTATCTGTGATGATTCCCCCAGCCGCACTAAACACCCTCTCTGACAAGACACTAGCTGCAGGACAAGCAAGCACCTCCAGGACATACAGCGCAAGTTCAGGCCACGTGTCCAGCTTCGACACCCAGTAGTTGTAGGGGGCAGAGGCGTCACGGAGGATGGTCGTGCGATCGGCTACGTACTCCCTCACCATCCTTTATACAGTGCTCCCGCCGACTCAGCCTTGACTGGGGAGCAGTGACACAGTCTTGCTGGGGAGCCATAAAGCTGTCAAAGGCCTTAGAGAGTGTTCCCCTGCCTGTGCTGTACATGCTGCCTGATCTCTGCGCCTCCCCTGCTACCTGGCCCTCTGAACTGCGCCTTCGGCCACTAGCGCTGTCGGATGGGAATTTTACCATCAGTTTGTCCGCCAGGGTCCTGTGGTATAGCATCACTCTCGAACCCCTTTCCTCTTCGGGTATGAGAGTGGAAAGGTTCTCCTTATACCGTGGGTCGAGCAGTGTGTACACCAAGTAATCCGTAGTGGCCAGAATGCGTGTAACGCGAGGGTCACGAGAAAGGCATCCTAACATGAAGTCAGCCATGTGTGCCAGGGTACCTGTATGCAACACATGGCTGTCCTCACTAGGAAGATCACTTTCAGGATCCTCCTCCTCCTCCTCCTCAGGCCATACACGCTGAAAGGATGACAGGCAAGCAGCATGGGTACCCTCAGCAGTGGGCCAAGCTGTATCTTCCCCCTCCTCTTCATCCTCCTCCCCCTCCTCCTCCTCCTCAATGCGCTGAGATATAGACAGGAGGGTGCTCTGACTATCCAGCGACATACTGTCTTCCCCCGCCTCTGTTTCCGAGCGCAAAGCGTCTGCCTTTATGCTTTGCAGGGAACTTCTCAAGAGGCATAGCAGAGGAATGGTGACGCTAATGATTGCAGCATCACCGCTCACCATCTGGGTAGACTCCTCAAAGTTTCCAAGGACCTGGCAGATGTCTGCCAACCAGGCCCACTCTTCTGTAAAGAATTGAGGAGGCTGACTCCCACTGCGCCGCCCATGTTGGAGTTGGTATTCCACTATAGCTCTACGCTGCTCATAGAGCCCGGCCAACATGTGGAGCGTAGAGTTCCACCGTGTGGGCACGTCGCACAGCAGTCGGTGCACTAGCAGATGAAACCGATGTTGCAGGGTGTGCAGGGTGGCAGCGTCCGTGTGGGACTTGCGGAAATGTGCGCAGAGCCGGCGCACCTTTCCGAGCAGATCTGACAAGCGTGGGTAGCTTTTCAGAAAGCGCTGAACCACCAAATTAAAGACGTGGGCCAGACATGGCACGTGCGTGAGGCTGCCGAGCTGCAGAGCCGCCACCAGGTTACGGCCGTTGTCACACACGACCATGCCCGGTTGGAGGCTCAGCGGCGCAAGCCAGCGGTCGGTCTGCTCTGTCAGACCCTGCAGCAGTTCATGGGCCGTGTGCCTCTTATCTCCTAAGCTGAGTAGTTTCAGCACGGCCTGCTGACGCTTGCCCACCGCTATGCTGCCACGCCGCGCGACACCGACTGCTGCCGACGTGCTGCTGCTGACACATCTTGATTGCGAGACAGAGGTTGCGGAGGAGGAGGAGGGTGGTTTAGTGGAGGAAGCATACACCGCCGCAGATACCACCACCGAGCTGGGGCCCGCAATTCTGGGGGTGGGTAGGACGTGAGCAGTCCCAGGCTCTGACTCTGTCCCAGCCTCCACTAAATTCACCCAATGTGCCGTCAGGGAGATATAGTGGCCCTGCCCGCCTGTGCTTGTCCACGTGTCTGTTGTTAAGTGGACCTTGGCAGTAACCGCGTTGGTGAGGGCGCGTACAATGTTGCGGGAGACGTGGTCGTGCAGGGGTGGGATGGCACATCGGGAAAAGTAGTGGCGACTGAAAACTCAGTAGCGTGGGGCCGCCGCCGCTATCATACTTTTGAAAGCCTCCGTTTCCACAACCCTATACGGCAGCATCTCCAGGCTGATCAATTTGGCTATGTACACGTTTAACGCTTGAGCGTGCGGGTGCGTGGCGGCGTTCTTGCGCTTGCGCTCCAACACTTGCGCTAGCGACGGCTGGACGGTGCGCTGACAGACATTGGTGGATGGGGCCGAGGACAGCCGAGGTGAGGGTGCGGGTGCAGGCCAGGAGACGGTAGTGCCTGTGCCCTGAGAGGGGGGTTGGATCTCAGTGGCAGGTTGGGGCGCAGGGGGAGAGGCAGCGGTGCAAACCGGAGGCGGTGAACGGCCTTCGTCCCACCTTGTGGGGTGCTTGGCCATCATATGTCTGCGCATGCTGGTGGTGGTGAGGCTGGTGGTGGTGGCTCCCCGGCTGATCTTGGCGTGACACAGGTTGCACACCACTGTTCGTCGGTCGTCTGCACTCTCAGTGAAAAACTGCCAGACCTTTGAGCACCTCAGCCTCTGCAGGGTGGCATGGCGCGAGGGGGCGCTTTGGGAAACAGTTGCTGGATTATTCGGTCTGGCCCTGCCTCTACCCCTGGCCACCGCACTGCCTCTTGCAACCTGCCCTGCTGCTGCCCTTGCCTCCCCCTCTGAAGACCTGTCCTCAGTAGGCTTAGAAAACCAGGTGGGGTCAGTCACCTCATCGTCCTGCTGCTCTTCCTCCGAATCCTCTGTGCGCTCCTCCCTCGGACTTACTGCCCTTACTACTACCTCACTGATAGACAACTGTGTCTCATCGTCATCGTCCTCCTCACCCACTGAAAGGTCTTGAGACAGTTGCCGGAAGTCCCCAGCCTCATCCCCCGGACCCCGGGAACTTTCAAAAGGTTGGGCATCGGTCACGACAAACTCCTCCAGTGGGAGAGGATTTGGAACCCTTGCTGCCCATTCTGGGCAGGGGTCCGGGAACAGTTCCTGGGAGTCTGCCTACTCCTCAGAATGTGTCATTGTAATGGAGTGAGGAGGCTGGGAGGAAGGAGGAGCAGCAGCCAGAGGATTCAGAGTTGCAGCAGTGGACGGCGCAGAACTCTGGGTGTTCGATAGATTGCTGGATGGACTTTCTGCCATCCACGACAGGACCTGCTCACACTGCTCATTTTCTAATAAAGGTCTACCGCGTGGACCCATTAATTGTGAGATGAATGTGGGGACGCCAGAAACGTGCCTCTCTCCTAATCCAGCAGCAGTCGGCTGCGATACACCTGGATCAGGAGCTCGGCCTGTGCCCACACCCTGACTTGGGCCTCCGCGTCCTCGCCCGCGTCCACGTCCTCTAGGCCTACCCCTACCCCTCAGCATGGTGTATTACCAGTAGTGCAGAAACAGAACGCTGAAATTAAATGGGCCGCTTATTGGCCTGTGGTTGGAGGCTGACTTCGCTTACGGAATGCACAGCAGAGCCAGGAAATAATTTTGCGCAAGCCTGCTGTAACACTTAGCTGGCTGCGTATGAATTAGGAGGATAACTACCCCCAGCACAGACCCAGTACACTGAGGACAGTCACAGGCAGCCCAAATAGATTTTTTTTCCCTAATGTTTTTGGAAAGGCCCACTGCCTATATTCAATAAATATGTCTTCTGTCCCTGCCTAACCGCTTCTGGCCCTGGAGTATGTAAAATAACTGCAGACTGTTGCACTGTGGACTGGAATACAGCGGTGATGTAACAGCCAACACAGAGCCAGGAAATAATTTTGCGCAAGCCTGCTGTAACACGTAGCTGGCTGCGTATGAATTAGGAGGACAACTACCCCCAGCACAGACCCAGTACACTGAGGACAGTCACAGGCAGCCCAAAGAGATTTTTTTTCCCAAATGTTTTTGGAAAGGCCCACTGCCTATATTCAATAAATATGTCTTCTGTACCTGCCTCACCACTACTGGCCCTGGAGTATGTAAAATAACTGCAGACTGTTGCACTGTGGACTGGAATACAGCGGTGATGTAACAGCCAACACAGAGCCAGGAAATAATTTTGCGCAAGCCTGCTGTAACACTTAGCTGGCTGCGTATGAATTAGGAGGACAACTACCCCCAGCACAGACCCAGTACACTGAGGACAGTCACAGGCAGGCCAAATAGATTTTTTTTCCCAAATGTTTTTGGAAAGGCCCACTGCCTATATTCAATAAATATGTCTTCTGTCCCTGCCTCACCACCACTACTGGCCCTGGACTATGTATAATTCCTGCAGGGCGCAATGCTCTGCACGACCGATATACAAAAAAAAAATGTGCAACACTGCAAAAAGCAGCCTCCACACTACTGTTAGATGTGGCCCTAAGAAGGACCATTGGGGTTCTTGAAGCCTAAAATACTCCTAACGCTCTCCCTATAGCAGCTCCGGCACCAGCAGCACTGTCCCTGATCTCTGTCAGAACGCATCTGTGGCGAGCCGCGGGAGGGGCCGATTTATATACTCAGGTGACACCTGATCTCGCCAGCCACTCACTGCAGGCGGCTGCCAGTGCCGACATGCTTACACTCATAAAGATGAACAAAGCCTGGCTTTCCCCAGACTTCTCTTCTCCACCGGCGGAGAGCAGCGGAACCTAAAGATTGTTTTCGCTGCAACTGCATATAAAAGCACTCTTCTCTATCACCGGAAAAAAATGGGCATTTAGCTTTGTCAATCTTTTTCTAATATTAGTCCTCCTCCTGCTACTCCTCCTCCTAAAACAACATGGCTGAACTGCCAATTTTTCCGCGGCCCTAAAGGCTCATCTAACAATTTTTTTTACAATTTTTCAAAGTTTCAAAAGTATTAATAATTTAACATGAACCAATTTTTTTAACAGGGCTGCCTCCAGGCTCTGTTACAAATTAAGCAACAGCGAGCTGTATCTTTCAAAAAATATTTCTAGGTTTCACCTGCCCTCTCGGTTGAGCAATTTTTCAGGGGGACATTTGTACCGTTGGTACACTAATTTTTCTGGCCCTCGCCAATACTCTTATCCAACTAATTTTTCTGGCCTTCGCCTACACTCATGGTACTCCAATGTTTCAGGGGTTGGCCCATACTCTTGCTACAGAAATTTTACTAGGGTCTGCCTGCCTATCCTTCTGCCACATTAATGGTACAGGGGTCTGCCTATACTCCCGCCACGTAAATGTTACAGGGGTCTGCCTATACTTCTGCTACAGAAATGTTGCAGGGGTCTGCCTATACTTCTGCCATGTAAATGTTACAGGGGTCTGCCTATACTTCTGCCACGTAAATGTTACAGGGGTCTGACTATACTGCTGCCACATGAATGTTACAGGAGTCTGCCTATACCTTTGCTACAAAAATGTTACAGGGGTCTGCCTATACTGCTGCTACATAAATGTTACAGGCGTCTGTCTATACTTCTCCTACAAAAATGTTACTGGGGTCTACCTAAACTTCTGCCACGTAAATGTTACAGGGGTCTGCCTACATTGCTGCTACAGAAATGTTACAGGAGTCTTCCTATACTTCTGCCACATGAATGTTACATGGGTCTGCCTATACCTCTGCTACAAAAGGGTTACAGGGGTCTGCATATACTTCTGCCACATAAATATTACAGGGGTCTGCCTATACTGCTGCTACAAAAATGTTACAGGGGTCTGCCTATACTTCTGCCACATAAATGTTACAGGGGTCTGCCTATACTTCTGCTACAAAAATGTTACTGGGGTCTGCCCATACTTCTGCCATGCAAATATTACAAGGCTCTGCCTATACTTCTGCTACAAAAATGTTACTGGGGTCTGCATATATTTCTGCTACGTAAATGTTGCAGGGGTCTGCCTATACTGCTGCAACATAAATGATACAGGGGTCTGCCTGTACTGCTGCTCCATAAATGTTACAGGGGTCTGCCTATCCTTCTGCCACTTAAATGTTACAGGGGTCTGTCTATACGTCTTCTACCGAAATGTTACAGGGGTCTGCCTATACTGCTGCTACAGAAATGGTACTGGAGTCTGCCTATACTTCTGCCACATAAATGTTACAGGGGTCTGCCTATACTGCTGCTACATAAATGTTACAGGGGTCTGCCAATACTGCTGCTTCATAAATGTTACAGGTGTCTGCCTATACTTCTGCTACAAAAATGTTACTGGGGTCTGCCTTTACTTCTTCCCCGTAAATGTTACAGGGGTCTGCCTATACTGCTGCAACATAAATGTTACAGGGGTCTGCCTATACTTCTACTACAGAAATGTTACTGGAGTCTGCCCATACTTCTGCCATGTAAATGTTACAGGGGTCTGCCTATACTGCTGCTACATAAATGTTACAGGAGTCTGCCTATACTTCTGCCACATGAATGTTACAGGGGTCTGCCTATATGTCTGCTGCAAAAATGTTACTGGGGTCTGCCATACTGCTACTTCATAAATGTTACAGGGGTCTGCCTATACGTCTGCTGCAAAAATGTTACTGGGGTCTGCCTATACTTCTGCCACATGAATGTTACTGGGGTCTGCTCATTCTGCTGCTACATAAATGTTGCAGGGGTCTGCCTATACTTCTGCTACAAAAATGTTATTGGGGTCTGCCCCTACTTCTGCCATGTAAATGTTACAGGGATCTGCTTATACTGCTGCTACATAAATGTTACAGGAGTCTGCCTATACTTCTGCCACATGAATGTTACAGAGGTCTGCCTATACCTCTGCTACAAAAATGTTACAGGGGTCTGCCCATACTTCTGCCATGCAAATATTACAAGGCTCTGCCTATACTTCTGCTACAAAAATGTTACTGGGATCTGCATATATTTCTGCTACGTAAATGTTACAGGGGTCTGCCTATACTGCTGCAACATAAATGATACAGGGGTCTGCCTGTACTGCTGCTCCATAAATGTTACAGGGGTCTGCCTATCCTTTTGCCACTTAAATGTTACAGGGGTCTGTCTATATGTCTTCTACCGAAATGTTACAGTGGTCTGCCTATACTGCTGCTACAGAAATGGTACTGGAGTCTGCCTATACTTCTGCCACATAAATGTTACAGGGGTCTGCCTATACTGCTGCTACATAAATGTTACAGGGGTCTGCCAATACTGCTGCTACATAAATGTTACAGGTGTCTGCCTATACTTCTGCTACAAAAATGTTACTGGGGTCTGCCTTTACTTCTTCCCCGTAAATGTTACAGGGGTCTGCCTATACTGCTGCAACATAAATGTTACAGGGGTCTGCCTATACTTCTACTACAGAAATGTTACTGGAGTCTGCCCATACTTCTGCCATGTAAATGTTACAGGGGTTTGCCTATACTGCTGCTACATAAATGTTACAGGAGTCTGCCTATACTTCTGCCACATGAATGTTACAGGGGTCTGCCTATATGTCTGCTGCAAAAATGTTACTGGGGTCTGCCTATACTGCTACTTCATAAATGTTACAGGGGTCTGCCTATACGTCTGCTGCAAAAATGTTACTGGGGTCTGCCTATACTTCTGCCACATGAATGTTACTGGGGTCTGCTCATTCTGCTGCTACATAAATGTTGCAGGGGTCTGCCTATACTTCTGCTACAAAAATGTTACTGGGGTCTGCCCCTACTTCTGCCATGTAAATGTTACAGGGATCTGCTTATACTGCTGCTACATAAATGTTACAGGAGTCTGCCTATACGTCTGCCACATGAATGTTACAGAGGTCTGCCTATACCTCTGCTACAAAAATGTTACAGGGGTCTGCCTATACTTCTGCCACGTAAATGTTATAGGGGTCTGCCTATACTGCTGCTACATAAATGATACAGGGGTCTGTCTATACTTCTGCTACAAAAATGTTACTGGGGTCTGCCTATACTTCTGCCACATAAATGTTACAGGGGTCTGCCAATACTTCTACTACAAAAATGTTACTGGTGTCTGGCTATACTTCTGCTACGTAAATGTTACAGGGGTCAGCCTATACTGCTGGAACATAAATGATACAGGGGTCTGCCTATACTTCTACTACGGAAATGTTACTGGGGTCTGCCTATACTTCTACTACAGAAATGATACTGGGTTCTGCCTATACTGCTGCTACAAAAATGTTACTGGGGTCTGCTTATACTTCTGCCACATAAATTTTACAGAGGTCTGCCTATACTGCTGCTACATAAATGTTACAGGGGTCTGCCTATACTGCTGCTTCATAAATGTTACAGGGGTCTGCCTATACTTCTACTACAGAAATGATACAAGGGTCTGCCTATACTGCTGCTCCATAAATATTACAGGGGTCTGCCTATACTGCTGCTACGAAAATGTTACTGGGGTCTGCCTATACTTCTGCCACATAAATGTTACAGGGGTCTGCCTATACTGCTGCTACATAAATGTTACAGGGGTCTGCCTATACTGCTGCTACATAAATGTTACAGGGGTCTGCCTATACTGCTGCAACATAAATGTTACAGGGGTCTGCCTATACTTCTACTTTAGAAATGTTACAAGGGTCTGCCTATACTGCTGCTCCATAAATGTTACAGGGGTCTGCCTATCCTTTTGCCACTTAAATGTTACAGGGGTCTGTCTATACGTCTTCTACCGAAATGTTACAGGGGTCTGCCTATACTTCTACTACAGAAATGTTACTGGGGTCTGCCTATACTACTGCTACCAAAATGTTATGGGGTCTGCTTATACCTTTTCTATTGGAATGTTACATGGGGTCTGTTTATACTATAGTTGCACACAGACTTCCCATCGCGGTGTTTTACCTATCTAGCCCAAAAACACTGACTGACTGACTAGGGCATGAATTGTGGGCCAAAGCCACAGTTACTCCAGTTATCTGGGGCATTGCTTTGGCCTAAACAAGAGGAGCGATACTGCACTTATGAGACGTTCACAGCTGCACTAGCATCGGTGTCCGCTCTATGCCCGCGATTGCTGAGGATTTGTGTAGAGGCCTATGTCCTCGGCGCAGTGAAAGTCTGCCATGTTTGGGCACTCTGATTTCTTCATGGTTCATTGCTTGGGTCGCCGAGGACCCACCTATGCTTTGGGTGCACACACACTTCCGATGGCGGTGATTTACCTGTCTGGTACAAAGTCACTGACCAACTTGGGTAGGGGGCAGAGTGCAGATGGCTTTCCCCTTGCGGTGTCGATTGAGCTATCTGACACCAACACAGAATGAATAGTGTGAGGGGACCCGGATTGCCCGTTGCTATTTAACTCACGGCACCTTGGGTCACACAGTGTGTTTGCTGGGACCGAGCCTGACCCAGGGCCAGCTCACATACTTACCACACAGGCTACAGCGGGTCCTGGTCATGCTTTTTTGGCCTCGAAAGGCCAACTCCTCCTCCTGCTTGGGGTCAGGGGATCAGCACTGGGCATCATGTATTTGCTCTCGTGTTACCACAGTGTTCTGAGACACTGGTTTGGGCCAAAGAAGAGGAGCGTTAATGCATTAATGGGACGTAGAATGCTGTACTAGCATCGGAGTCTGCTTCAGGCCCACGATTGCTGAGGGTGTGGGCCGAGGCATATGTCCCAGGGGAATTGCAACTGCACCAGGTTGGGCCTGTGGAACTTGTTCCTGGCTAATGCAGTCATTGGAGCGGTGAAAGAAAACGTAACTGATTTAATGAGACCTTCACAGGTGTACTAGCATCGAAGTCCGCTTCATGCCCACGATTGCTGAGGGTGTGGGCCAAGGCCTATGTCCCGGGGGAAAAGCAACTGCACCAGATTGGGCCTGTGGAGCTTTTTCCTGGCTAATAGAGTCTTTGGAGCGGTGAAAGAAAACTCTCCAAAGACTGATTTCATAAGACCTTCACAGGTCTACTAGCATCGGAGTCCGCTCTATGCCCGCAATTGCTGAGGGTTTGTGCAGAAGCCTATGTCCTCGGTGCAGTGAAAGTCTGCCATGTTTGGGCACTCTGATTTCTTTATGAGTACTGTCTTTAATTTCCTTGGACCCACCTATGCTGTGGGTGCACACAGACTTCCCATAGCGGTGTTTGACCTGTCTGGGACAAAGACACTGACTGACTTGGGTAGGGGGCAGAGTGCAGATGGCTTTCCCCTTGTGGTGTCAATTGAGCTATCCGATACCTACACAGAAGGAATAGTGTGTGGGCACATGGATTTTCCCATTGCTATGTCACTCGCGGGTCTCACAAGGTGTTTGCTAGGATCGAGCCTGACCAAGGGCCCGCTCACATACTTCCCACACAGGCTACAGCGGGTCCTGGTCATGGGTTTTTTTGGCCTTGTAAGGCCACCTCCTCCTCCTGTTTGGCGTCAGGGCATCAGCACTGGGCATCATGTATTTTCTCTCATGTTACCTCGGTTATCAGAAAAACTCGTTGGGGACAAACAAGAGGAGCAATACAGCGCTCATGAGACATTCACAGCTGCGCTAGCATTGGAGTCCACTCTATGCCCGCGATTGCTGAGGGTTTGTGCAGAGGCCTAATCCTCGGCGCAGTGAAAGTCTGCCATGTTTGGGCACTCTGATTTCTTTATGAGTACTGTCTTTAATTTCCTTGGACCCACCTATGCTGTGGGTGCATACAGACTTCTCATAGCGGTGTTTGACCTGTCTGGCACAAAGACACTGACTGACTTGGTAAGGTGCAGAGTGCAGATGGCTTTCCCCTTGCGTTGTCGATGAGGTATCCGACACCCAAACAGAATGAGTAGTGTGTGGACACATGGAGTCCCCAGATGACCGTATTACCTCCAGAAAGAGGCAAGTCCATAATGAAATCCATTGACAAGTGAGTCCAAGGTCTCCTGGGTATCGGCAAAGGAATCAACCTCCCAGCAGGAGAATTACGAGGCGACTTATTCTTGGCACAAACCTCACAGGATGAGACAAAACTGAACACATCACGTCGCAAAGATGGCAACCAAAATCTCCTTGTGAGTAACTTCTGGGTATTATTGATTCCTGGATGCCCAGCCAGCATGGAATTGTGTACTTCAGACAGTACTTCCAACCTCAAATGGACAGGAACAAACAGCTTCCCCACCAGCAAACCTGCCGGAGCCAAGTCCTGTGCATTATGGACCTGCTCCTTCAACTCCAGTGAAACTGCGGATACCACTACCCCCTCCGAGAGGATGGGAGCGGGAGGTTCATCTGAAATTACGGGAATGAAACTCTTACAAAACAGCATCAGCTTTAATGTTTCTACTGCCCGAACGATATATAACCAGAATGTTGAAGCTCAAAAAAAAAACCAATGACCACTGTGCCTATCTCGGGTTAGGTGTCTTGGCAGACTCCAAGTAGATTAGGTTTTTGTGATCTGTAAAAAACGTCACCTTATACTGCGCCCCTTCCAACAAGTGTTGCCACTCCTCAAATGCCCACTTAATCACCAACAGTTCTCTGTCACAATGTCATAATTGTGCTCAGCTGAAGAAAACTTGCATGAAAAAAAATCACAAGGGCGAAGATCTTGCAACGTATTAGTATCTTGGGATAGCACCGCACCTACCCCAACTTCTGAGGTATCCACCTCGACTACAAACGGTCTGGGCGAGTGTGGCTTTACCAAAACCAGAGCCGTTTCAAAACATCCCTTCAACGCCTGAAAGGATTGTAACGCCCTTGAAGACTATTTAGAAGAAAAAAACGGCCTTCCTAGTCATATCTGTCAATGGTTTAACCAAAATCTAAAATCCTTTGATAAACTTTCAATAATAATTTGCGAACCCCAAAAACCTTTGGAGCGCCTTCACATTTTTAGGTAACACCCAGTCTCGTACTGTCTAGGCCTTCTTTGTGTGCATTCTGAAACCTCTTGGAGTAATAATGTGTCCCAGAAAGTCGATCTCCTGAATGGAAAAAACACATTTTTGCCTTTTGGTGGACAAACTGTTATAGCGTAAAGCCTGAAGGACCTGACGAACATGGGCAACATGTGTCTCAAAATCCAACAAAAAGATTAAAATACCATCAAAATATACAAGGACAAAGTCACCAATAAATTCATACAGGACTTCATTAATGAAAGAATGAAAAACTGCAGGCACATTTGTTAACCCAAACGGTATCAGCAAACCCTCAAAATGCCCCTCTGGGGTGTTAAATGCCATTTTCCATTCGTCCCTCTCCTTGATCCGAATGAACTTATATGCCCCTAGTAGATGTAACTTGGAAAACCAGATTTCACCATTCAATGAGAGGCAATAAGTACGGATTACGCTTAGTGATTTAGTTTAGCTCTCTGAAATTCAGACAGGGTCGCAAACCCCCATCCTTTTTCTTAACAAAGAAGAACACAGTGGCTAACGAAGAATTTGAGGGACGAATGTGTCTTTTCTTTAGACTGTCCTGAAAATAACCCTTTACAGACTGGGCAATTTACAGTCTTGAATGAGTTCAATAGTCCCCTTTTCTGAGAGGCAGTAATTTGTCTGCTCCTTCTTTTGAAAACACATCAGCAAAGTCAGACAAAATCCAGGTAACTCGGGTTGCACAGAAGACACTTCTACCAAAATACAGCAATCACTACAGTAGGGGCTCCACTTAACAATGTCTCCCGTCTCACAATCTACCACGGGATTATGCAACCGCAACCAGGGCAAACCCAAGACTATTTGTGCCGGAAGGGATTCCATCACATGCAAGGTGATAACTTCAATGTAAAATAATCCGATCTTTAGACAAAGGTTTGGAACACAAAACCTCAGACACCTCTGGGACAACAGAGAGGCATCAATAGCAGAGACAGGGATGGGGTAATCCAGAGGTTTTGCCGCTAACCCACAACACTTGATTGACCTAGATAAGCCGGGGGCTTGGGTAGAAAAATGGCAAATGAAGTTCAATGTTGATAAATCTAAGGTTATGCACATGGGCAGGAGAAACGGATGCCACCAATATACACTAAATGGTGCACTGCTAGGGAAAAGGGATATGGAAAAAGACCTGGGGGTACTAGTGGATAGTAGATTAAACTGGAGTAACTAATGCCAGTCAGCTGCTGCAAAAGCTAATAAAGTCTTGGGGTGCATTAAAAGAGGTATAGGGGCGAGGGAGAGGGCCCTGCCTAACACAGCAGACTGATTGCGTCGATAAATGTGGGCCTGCACTTGTTCCTGTGACCTAAGTAACCCTACTTGACCAAACTAATAAAGGACAAAACAAAATAAAACACAGCACTTAACTTTAGTAGAATAAGCCACAGCACACAGAGCCGTCCAGAGTAAGGAACAGGGGACCCAACACTATCCATGGGAGCCACTAATTGCCAGCTCAGATAGTGAGCAAATAACAATTTACAGCACTTTAGCTTCCAATCCATCCGAGCTAAATAGCCAGCTAATCATCCACAGATGTGAGCACATTGCGTCACATCTTCTAAGCAAGAAGGTGCAGAACCATGTCTAAAATCTGCACCGGACTCTGTCAACCTGGCAGTGATTCCAGCACTGCTGCAACAGCAACTAATGATGATTTCCGACCACATAGATCTCGGATCCTCAGAGTGGAAAAGCTATGACCACAAAGGTTGCTCAACAGTAATGACCTCAGGTGAAACAGACAGCTTGTCAAACTCAGAAAGGGTTTCAATTGATGGTGTATAAGTAGGAAGCAGATTAGTTCCATGAAATGATAGTTGTCCTTGTAAAGGGGCAGCATTCAAAGATCCCACCTCCTTCTTCTAAAGCTTTAGCTCTCTTGGACTTCTAGGTTGTCCACTTGGCTTTTTCACAGCTTCCTTCTTCCTTGGTAATCCTGCATGCATCCAGCCTTGGTTCGCCACTCCGTGAGGAGTGGTTCCACTACCTTGCCATATCAAGTGTGCCTCATTAAGCCTCACCTCACACAACTCCTCTGTCACTTTCAGAAACTCAGACTAATTGCCCCAGTACACACGCCTTATCATGACTATTATTTTATAAACATGGAAACTCACTTTTTCAGTGCCAGCAGATACTGCAGGTTTCCTTTCTCACATGCACCACCTTAGAAACAGGATAATGGCTCTAACATTCACATGCACTCTGAGGCCTTAGTCAGACAGGCGTTTTTAGCCATGATTTGTGCATGCGCATGCGTCCGGCGATTTTATAAAACCATTGCTTTGCAATGGTATCGGACACATGAGCGCCTTTTATGCGCTCGTCCGATAAATTATAGAACAGAAATCGCAGATCGCATCTATATGCGATCTGCGATTCATGTTCTCTTCTCTATATGCGCTCAATGGGGCTGGCGGCAGCAGCGCCGACCCCATTGAGAGCATATACTAGACAAATCATTCTTCTCTGCCACAGCTGTAACAGCTGTGGCAGAGAAGAACGATGTTTGCCCATTGAATTCAATGGAGCCGGCAATACAACCGTCTCCATTGAAAGCAATGGGCTGCCGGCGAGCGCTGGATGAATTGTCGGGAAGGGCTTAAATATATAAGCCCTTCCCTGCAATTCATCCTAAAATGTGTTAAAATAAAAAAAAATTGTATACTCACCTTTCCGCTGCAGCCGGAGTTCTGCCGCGGCTGCTGTCAGTTCTCCTGAACTGCTTCTCGGCACTATTCAGCCGGCGGGGCTTTAAAATCCCCGCCTGCTGAATGATCTGCCTCTGATTGGTCACAGCCTGACCAATCAGAGGCAGGTTTCACTCACACACCCATTCATGAATTCATGAATGGGTGAGTGATTGCTGCCTCTCATTGGCTCAGCGGGACCAATCAGGGGCAGCTCCCGCTGAGCCAATGAGAGGCAGCAGTCACTCAGGCGTGACTAAGGCCTGAAGGGGAGATCTACTGCAGTTTGATCCTGCCGACAATGCTAATTCATTAGAAATAGGTAGAGTGGAACTGCAGCAATAGGAGTTTTCACTAGAATGAATCCAGGCCACGCAGGTTGCTCTTAAGTATAATTTTTATTTTAAAATACTGTTTCAGCTTGAATGTTACATGTGTGTTCATGGCCTACAGAGTTAACAATTGCACATAGTTCTGAAAGGTCCTTCTATAGCTGCAGATGGGCTACACTTACAGCTTTTCAACAGTTTTTTTCTTATTTTACTCTGTTGATTGATATATACCTCCCTGATATCAGTGCTATAGTTTATATTCAGTCTCTGACTTCTTATCAGTTCCTGTTGTAAGTAGGCTTTTGTCTTACTTGTCATGCGGTCACTCGACCATGTGGCCGCACTTTCACAGTGGTCAATGCCAAAGTAGACTGACTTGCCCATGCCACCTCCTACATCACTCCACATGCTGAACTCCTATTGCTGGGAATAGAATCCTTTTGTAAACTTAGCCCATGTTGTGGTTGTAATATAGCAGGACTATGCCTACTGTACACACAAACTCTGTTAGCCTACATTATTACCTCCCGTAAGTATGTTGATCAAGGCCAAAACTCCTCATTGCTAGTCCTGAATGGAAGGACAACACCAACATCATAGAAGAAGAAAACTACAGTCATACAAATACATGTTAGTGCAATCAAATTATTAGATAGTTCCAAAACTCAGGCCTAAGTAACTATCCCTAAGAAAGAGAGACTTCTCATAGAAGATGTCTAATCAATTTTCTTGCAGAATTCTTCACCTCTCGATTTCTTAAAGTGTAAATAAATGGGTTCAATGGTGGAGTAACCACAATGTACATGAGTGCCAGAAATTTATCATTCTGACTGCCTTTTGGCCTGATGTATACAGCAATAATTGTGCAATAAAACAGACACGCAACAATAAGATGAGAGGAGCATGTCGAAAATGCTTTCTGTTTGCCTTCTGTACTCCCAATTTTCATTACAGTATTTATAATGTGAGTGTATAATGCTACAATTGTAATAAATGGAAACACAACGGAAAGAACAGCTGCTATCTGAGTGGCCAAATTGCTAACAAATGGGTTAGAACAGGCCAAATTTTGCAATTGGGACAAATCGCAGAAGAACTGGTTGATCTCATTGGGGCCACAGTATTCCAGAAGAATTGTGCAAATTGTGGGTATGAAAGAAATGATGAAGCCAGCTATCCAAGGACACACAGCTAATATATAACAAAACTTTTGGGTCATTATAGCCGCATAACGTAAGGGATTGTTGATAGCCAAGTACCGATCCAAAGCCATAAGAGCAAATAGAAAGCATTCGGTCTCACCCAAAGCATGTAAGGCATACATCTGAACAAAACAACCAAGCATGGATATTGTCTTGCTAGTCTGCACAAGGAGGGCTAAGAGTTTAGGAATAGTTACTGAGACAAACATTATTTCAAGAACAGCAAAAATAGTTATAAAAAAGTACATTGGAGTATGAAGAGAAGGGTCATGCCTGACTAATATAATAATAGCAATGTTACCAAATATACATACAACATATGCCAGGACGGCGACATTAAAAAGGATGTTCTGAAATGTAACAAAATTGGAAAAACCCAACAGAACAAATTCTGTCACAATGGTTTTATTAGCATTCTGCATCCTGACTGCAAGCATGGATTAAAAACAAACATGGTTATTATATGCAGGCAATGGAGTAATTTACAGTTAACCGAAAGTCGTCATCACCTTTGAGCCCTATAGAATATGCTGTAGGTCTCCAAGGTTCTATTGGTGCTGTTTCCACGTTTTGTGTCTCTCTCATTCTTCTCTATGGGAGAGCTGAAAAGAACGCCAGCTGAAAAGAGTCCTATTGTGTGCATGACAACTTTATGGGAAAACTGGAACCGGGCACCCAATGACTCTATGTTCTCTCACCTTTGAGCCCTATAACATAGTTTATGGGGCTCAAAGATGATGGCAGTGACCCTTTAAGGGTTTTTTTTTCTAAAGGTATTTATTTCCTATCCACTAGATAAGGGAAAAATGTAGATTGCTGGAATCTCCAGTGAGCCCTGAGAAGTGTGCATTCCAAGTGCTCGGCTACCACCCTATTTACTTCTATGTGGTAAAAGGGAAATCACTGCGGTTGGCTATCTCACACATATATCTAATGTCTCTTTTGGGGATAATGATCAACCACTGCATCCTTAAGATCGATGCAAGCTTGGAGACAATAAGCTCCATGTTCCCATTTATCCCTACACAATTGAACTGGAATGTTATAGAATTGCTCAGTGATAGCAAACTTCAATTTGTCAACTGTTGAAATGGGATGCGCATACACTATATACTTAAGATAGCCCCAAAGGAAAAAGTGAGATTGGATGAGAACCGGGAGCAAGCAGGACAGCACACTAGCCCACATTTGCCTACACTAATGCTCTGGAAATGTCTCATCTAGCAAGTCATGAACGCAGAGTGCATAATGAGTTGGAGCCCTGTCCTGCTGCCACTAAATGTTGTTGAAAGCATCCCAATCCTCGATACTTGGATGAACAGCTCCAATGGCACAGCATAGTTTGACCTACCCTGATCACTATAGTGCTGGCTGTACTGTCTCTCCACAGAGAATGCTGCAAAGAGAGACCTTGCGTACGGCATTATGAAAAGAGTCAGATTTGCAGTGTCGGACCAATCTTCAGAGGGGGACACCACTGAATCGCAGAAGTACGTGAGTGTGAAATACTTCACCCAGCTCTGTGCCACATCACCTAACAGTACCATAATTCTACACCCATTATAATTATGCTTTTCACTGTGGCCATTTTTAGGGTTTCCATGCACAGTAGTGTTCTTAGTCCCGGCTCTGTAGGGTAGTACAGCACATTTTTAGTTTATTAAATCCCAATAGAAGGTCACTTACTTGCTTGGTTAATAATCTCAATATTATAAAGTTATGGATAAATCAAAAAGAACATCATCATGAAGGATTTCCCATCATTGTAGATGTAGCTCCACATGCATTATAGAAAATGTTTCTTTTGTAATGAATGAAGAAAAGATTATATAAACATTTAGCTAATCTCTCAGGACCTAACCCCCTTGTGGTAAATCCCATGTGGTTATTATCAATATCATTATTATTAATCATTATGTCATTAAAGGGTAAAAGAATCTCAGAAGATACAATAATAATATAATTTTACAATTTGTAAATGTAACCAATAAATTGTGATAGATATATTACTATAACATATTGGAAGTAGAGATGAGCGAGCATGCTCGTCCGAGCATTAGCCTACTCGAGATACTCGTTACTCGAGACGAGCACCATGGGGTGCTCGATAAAAAATTTCCCCACATGTTTTCAATGGAGCCGCAGCTGCTGACGGTGGCTCCATTGAAAACAATGGTCTGCCGGCACCCCTGCATTCTTTTTCAGGGAAGGGCTTAACATATAAGCCCTCCCCAGAAAAAGAAAGATTTTAGAGTAAAAAAGAAAAGTTAAAAAAAATTACCTTCCTGCTGCTGCCATGTCCCGCAGGGATGCAAAACACATCTGCCGTGTGCGGCAGATGTTTCCTGCATCCCCGCAAGGAAAGAGAATTCCCTGCTGCACCTGCCACATCTGTGACCGATGCAGCAGAGGAATTCTAAATCCCAGTGGGGAATAAAGGATTCCCAACCGCAGCTGTCACACATGACAGCTGCAGTGGAGGATCCTGCTGCCAGCACCCCTAAAATGTTTTTCAGGGAAGGGCTTTAAATATAAGCCCTTCCCTGAAAAACAAAATAAAGTGTTAAAAAAAGCCCCCCAAAAATACATACTCACCTCCCTTTGGCTGCCAGGCTAAGACGCATCTTCTCCTGGCTGTCCCTGGCTCTGTAGATCTCAGCTATCAGCAGGTGGGGATTTAAAATCCCTGCCTGCTGGTAGCTCTGATTTTAATTTGGCTGAGCGATTTTAAATACCTGCATGCTGATAGCTGAGATTTACAGAGCTGGGGACAGCGGCAGTAGTCGCCACTGAGCCCCGGCAGCCGTCAATTACTTTTCAGGGAAGGGCCTTATAAGCCGCTGCTCCATTGAAAACAAGTCAGGCAGCTACTGAGCATCGGTCACCCTGAAAAATGCTTGGGTCTCCTATTGACTTCAATGGGGTTCGTTACTCGAAACGAGCTCTCGAGCTTTACAAAAAGCTTGGCTCGAGTAACGAGCACCCGATCATTTTCGTGCTCGCTCATCTGTAATTGGTAGCAAAATAAAAAGTTTAATTTTTTAAAATCATGTTGTATAAAATGTAGATTTTTGGTAATACTGTATCATAAAAACAACATTCAAATGAATAGTAAACATAAAAACAAAACGCCTATGGGGTTAAAGTGTACCTCTCCTCATAAACTCTGGTCCGATCTCACATCGGGAATAGATTTTCAAAGTGTACAAAAGGAAAAAATGATCCCGCGCTCCTAGGGCAATTTCAATCCAGGAAAAAGGATAGTGCCCCAAGCTAGACAACTTGATCTTTTAATAAAACGTGCAACGCGTTTCGTCAAATAACAGACTTTCTCAAGCACATACATAATACTCATAAATGTCTTCTTATATACAAACAGTTAAAATTGGTATTACCTTGCAAGCAAGTATTCCGTTTCTCTGGCGCCCATTGCTGCCGGTGTAAAAGGGGGCGTGTCACTGTGTGACGAGCGTCGCATGCGTCACATGATCCAGTGCGTGCTATCGTGCTGGATCATGTGACGCATGGGACGCTCGTCACACAGTGACACGCCCCCTTTTACACCGGCAGCAATGGACACCAGGGAAACGGAATACTTGCTTGCAAGGTAATACCAAATACCAAGCCGAGAGACAAGGCTAGGACAGGGTCAAATAATAGGTCACAGTCAGGACAGGCTGTTTTATTAGAACATATTGACATTGAAAACAGACATTGGGTATGTTGAATTTTAACATGTGTGTTTCTTTGTTTCCCTGTGGAAACCTATTGTGTGGTGGTTAGTAACAAAAATCAATCAAACTTGAATTGCATTAGTTTGATTAACCAGCCCTCCTTTACTGTGAAAATCTGATCATCTAAATAGTCTGTAGCTTTCACTAACTTACTCCTCATTCATATTATGAGTGGGCAAATGAAATAATCTTGTTAGCCTTGCCCATAGACATTACCTGAGGCTTAGCATTTGGCCTTGGCCAATTATACGCAGCGCTCTTGAAGAGTGTGTTCAAGGCTCATCATTTATGACAGACTATCATACGGTAACACAAAGGTGGCATGGCTACTACCGTGTGATGTAGGATGCCAGAAAACTGTTTGCCAAAGATCAAGACATCCTACGTTATGGCCCAATTTTCTACCACCATACTATTCATGGTGTCCCACACATTGTGCACTTTTATTAGGCACATCATTGCAATCCCAATAGGAGGTATCATTTGTAGAGATGAGCGAGCACCAAAATGCTCGGGTGCTCGTTACTCGGAACGAACTTTTCGCGATGCTCGAGGGTTCGTTTCGAATAACGAACCCCATTGAAGTCAATGGGCGACCCGAGCATTTTTGTATTTCGCCGATGCTCGCTAAGGTTTCCTTGTGTGAAAATCTGGGCAATTCAAGAAAGTGATGGGAACGACACAGCAATGGACAGGGCAGGCGAGGGGCTACATGTTGGGCTGCATCTCAAGTTCACAGGTCCCACTATTAAGCCACAATAGCGGCAAGAATGGGCCCCCCCCCCCTCCCAAAAACTTTTACTTCTGAAAAGCCCTCATTAGCAATGCATACCTTAGCTAAGCACCACACTACCTCCAACAAAGCACAATCACTGCCTGCATGACACTCCGCTGCCACTTCTCCTGGCTTACATGCTGCCCAACCGCCCCCCCTCCCCCCCACAGAGCACACCAAAGTGTCCCTGCGCAGCCTTCAGCTGCCCTCATGCCACGCCACACTCATGTCTATTTAGAAGTGCGTCTGCCATGAGGAGGAACCGCAGGCACACACTGCAGAGGGTTGGCACGGCTAGGCAGCGACCCTCTTTAAAAGGGGCGGGGCGATAACCCACAATGCTGTACAGAAGCAATGAGAAACAGAATCCTGTGCCACCGCCATCAGGAGCTGCACACGTGGGCATAGCAATGGGGAACCTATGTGCCACACACTATTCATTCTGTCAAGGTGTCTGCATGCCCCAGTCAGACCGCGGTTTTTAATTCATAGACACAGGCAGGTACAACTCCCTATTGTGAAGTCCCTGTGGACCGACAGCATGGGTGGCTCCCTGGAACCCACCGGCGGAACATAAAAATATCCCATTGCATTGCCCATCACAGCTGAGGTAGTAATGTCATGTTTAATGCAGGTGGGCTTCGGCCCACACTGCATGCCCCAGTCAGACTGGGGTTCTTTACAAGTGGAAACAGATGCATTTATAATTCCCTGTGGACCCACTGCCTGGGTGGGTGCCAGGAAGCCACCGGCGGTACATAGAAATATCCCATTGCATTGCCCAACACAGCTGAGGTAGTAATGTTGTGCTTAATGCAGGTGGGCTTCGGCCCACACTGCATGCCCCAGTCAGACTGGGGTTCTTTACAAGTGGACAGATGTAGGTTAAACTCCGTGTGCACCTACAGCATGGGTGGCTCCCTGGAACCCACCGGCGGTACATAAAAATATCCCATTGTATTGCCCAACACAGCGGATGTAACATCAGCTGTAATGCAGGTGGGCTAAAAATTCATTTGATTACACTGTAGGCGAGGGCCCACAAAAATTGGTGTATCAACAGTACTAATGTACATCCAAAAAATTGGCCATGGCCAACCAAGAGGGCAGGTGAAACCCATTAATCGCTTTGGTTAATGTGGCTTAAGTGGTAACTAGGCCTGGAGGCAGCCCAGTTTAACGAAAAATTGGTTCAAGTTATAGTTTCAACGCTTTTAAGAGCATTGAAACATATTAAAATTGTTTAGAAAAATTATATGAGTGAGCCTTGTGGCCCTAAGAAAAATTGCCCGTTCAGCATGATTACGTGAGGTTTCAGGAGGAGGAGCAGGAGGAGGAGGAGGAATATTAGACACAGATTGATGAAGCAGAAATGTCCCCGTTTTGGATGGTGAGAGAGACCGTAGCTTCCATCCGCGGGTGCAGCCTACGTATTGCTTACGTATCGCTGCTGTCCGCTGGTGGAGAAGAGAAGTCTGGGGAAATCCAGGCTTTGTTCATCTTGATGAGTGTAAGCCTGTCGGCAATGTCGGTTGACAGGTGGGTACGCTTATCCGTGATGATTCCCCCAGCCACACTAAACACACTCTCTGACAAGACGCTAGCCGCAGGACAAGCAAGCACCTCCAGGGCATACAGCGCGAGTTCAGGCCACGTGTCCAGCTTCGACACCCAGTAGTTGTAGGGGGCAGAGGCATCACGGAGGACGGTCGTGCGATCGGCTACGTACTCCCTCACCATCCTTTTACAGTGCTCCCGCCGACTCAGCCTTGACTGGGGAGCGGTAACACAGTCTTGCTGGGGAGCCATAATGCTGGCAAAGGCCTTGGAGAATGTTCCCCTGCCTGCGCTGTACATGCTGCCTGATCTCTGCGCCTCCCCTGCTACCTGGCCCTCGGAACTGCGCCTACTGCCACTAGCGCTGTCGGATGGGAAGTTTACCATCAGTTTGTCCACCAGCGCCCTGTGGTTTAGCAGCACTCTCGAACCCCTTTCCTCTTCGGGAATCAGAGTGGAAAAGTTCTCCTTATACCGTGGGTCGAGCAATGTGTACACCCAGTAATCTGTAGTGGCCAGAATGCGTGTAATGCGAGGGTCACGAGAAAGGCATCCTAACATGAAGTCCGCCATGTGTGCCAGAGTACCTGTACGCAACACATGGCTGTCCTCACTAGGAAGATCACTTTCAGGATCCTCCTCCTCCTCCTCTTCCTCCTCCTCAGGCCATACACGCTGAAAGGATGACAGCCCAGCAGCATCTGTACCCTCAGCAGTGGGCCAAGCTGTCTCTTCCCCCTCCTCCTCATCCTCCTCATGCTCCTCCTCCTCCTCCTCAACGCGCTGAGATATAGACAGGCGGGTGCTCTGACTATCCAGCGACATACTGTCTTCCCCCGCCTCTGTTTCCGAGCGCAAAGCGTCTGCCTTTATGCTTTGCAGGGAACTTCTCAAGATGCATAGCAGAGGAATGGTGACGCTAATGATTGCAGCATCGCCGCTCACCACCTGGGTAGACTCCTCAAATGTTCCAAGGACCTGACAGATGGCTGCCAACCAGGGCCACTCTTCTGTAAATAATTGAGGAGGCTGACTCCCACTGCGCCGCGCAAGTTGAAGTTGGTATTCCACTATAGCTCTACGCTGCTCATAGAGTCTGGCCAACATGTGGAGCGTAGAGTTCCACTGTGTGGGCACGTCGCACAGCAGTCGGTGCACTGGCAGATTAAACCTATGTTGCAGTGTCCGCAGGGTGGCAGCGTGCGTGTGGGATTTGCGGAAATGTGCGCAGAGCTGGCGCACCTTTCCGAGCAGGTATGACAAGTGGGGGTAGCTTTTCAGAAAGCGCTGAACCACCAAATTAAAGACATGGGCCAGGCATGGCACGTGCGTGAGGCTGCCGAGCTGCAGAGCCGCCACCAGCTTACGGCCGTTGTCACACACGACCATGCCCGGTTGGAGGCTCAGCGGCGCAAGCCAACGGTCGGTCTGCTCTGTCAGACCCTGCAGCAGTTCGTGGGCTGTGTGCCTCCTATCTCCTAAGCTGAGTAGTTTCAGCACGGCCTGCTGACGCTTGCCCACCGCTGTGCTGCCACGCCGCGTGACACCGACTGCTGGCGACGTACTGCTGACACATCTTGATTGCGAGACAGAGGTTGCGTTGGAGGAGGAGGAGGAGGAAGGTGCTTTAGTGGAGGAAGCATACACCGCCGCAGATACCACCACCGAGCTGTGGCCCGCAATTCTGGGGGTGGGTAGGACGTGAGCGGTCCCAGGCTCTGACTCTGTCCCAGCCTCCACTAAATTCACCCAATGTGCCGTCAGGGAGATATAGTGGCACTGCCCGCCTGTGCTTGTCCACGTGTCCGTTGTTAAGTGGACCTTGGCAGTAGCCGCGTTGGTGAGGGCGCGTACAATGTTGCGGGAGACGTGGTCGTGCAGGCCTGGGACGGCACATCAGGAAAAGTAGTGGCGACTGGGAACCGAGTAGCGCGGGGCAGCCGCCGCCATCATGCTTTTGAAAGCCTCCGTTTCCACAAGCCTATACGGCAGCATCTCCAGGCTGATCAATTTTGCAATGTGCACGTTTAACGCTTGAGCGTGCGGGTGCGTGGCGTCGTACTTGCGCTTGCGCTCAAACTGTGGCACTAGCGACGTCTGGACGCTGCGCTGAGAGCCATTGCTGGATGGGGCCGAGGACAGCGGAGGTGATGGTGTGGGTGCAGGCCAGGAGACGGTAGTGCCTGTGTCCTCAGAGGGGGGTTGGATCTCAGTGGCAGGTTGGGGCACGGGGGGAGAGGCAGTGGTGCAAACCGGAGGCGTTGAACGGGCATCGTCCCACCTTGTGGGGTGTTTGGCCATCATATGCCTGCGCATGCTGTTGGTGGTGCCTCCCCAGCTGATCTTGGCGCGACAAAGGTTGCACACCACTGTTCGTCGGTCGTCAGGCGTCTCTGTGAAAAACTGCCACACCGTAGAGCACCTTGACCTGTGCAGGGTGGCATGGCGCGAGGGGGCGCTTTGGGAAACAGTTGGTGGATTATTCGGTCTGGCCCTGCCTCTACCCCTGGCCACCGCACTGGCTCGGCCTGTGCCCACACCCTCACTTGGCCCTCCGCGTCCTCGGCCGCGTCCACATCCTCTAGGCCTACCCCTACCCCTCAGCATGCTGTATTACCAGTGATTTGATTTGCTAGTCAGGAAAGACAATGGCGCAAGCCTGCAGTAAACCGTAGCTGGTTGCGTTTGATTTTTGTACGTTCTCCACGCAGCACACACGTACACGGAGACCTTAGGACTGACACAGGCAGGCCAAATATAATTAATTGAATTCGCTTTTTTGCAAAGGGAGGGCCCCACTGCGGATATTCAATGAACAATACGTTTAATAGCTGTGGTGTGGCCCTGAAAAAGTGTCACACAACTTTAGTGTAGCAGAGTTATTAACTCTGGCAGAGCAGGTATTTGCCAGTCAGGAAAGACAATGGCGCAAGCCTGCAGTAAACCGTAGCTGGTTGCGTTTGATTTTTGTACGTTCTCCACGCAGCACACACGTACACGGAGACCTTAGGACTGACACAGGCAGGCCAAATACAATTTCTTTTCCTTTTTTGCAAAGGGAAGGACCCACTGCGTATATTCAATGAACAATAACTTTTAGAACTGTAGTGTGGCCCTGAAAAAGTGACACACAACTTTAGTGTAGCAGAGTTATTAACTCTAGCAGAGCAGGTATTTGCCAGTCAGGAAAGACAATGGCGCAAGCCTGCAGTAAACCGTAGCTGGTTGCGTCTGATTTTTGTACGTTGTCTACGCAGCACACACGTACACGGAGACCTTAGGACTGACACAGGCAGGCCAAATATAATTTCTTTTCCTTTTTTGCAAAGGGAAGGACCCACTGCGTATATTCAATGAACAATAACTGTGTTGTGGCCCTGCCTACACAATTCTGTCCCTGTAGTATCAATGGAGGGTGCAATGCTCTGCACAGACGATTTTTAGAAAAAAAAAAATATGCAACACTGCTAACAGCAGCCAGCACAGTACTGCACACGCTTAAATTTGGCCCTAGAAAGGACCGTTGAGGTTCTTGAAGGCTACACTCACTCCTAACACTCTCCCTGCCTATGCACCACTTCTGTCCCTAATACCGGGTGCAATGCTCTGCACTGCCGATTTTGAGGAAAAAAAAAAAAAAACACTGCTAGCAGCAGCCTGCACACAGGTAGATGTGGCCCTAAGAAGGACCTTTGGGGTTCTTGAAGCCTACACTGACTCCTAACGCTCTCCCTACAGCAGCACCAGCACGATAGTACTTTCCCTCAGCTAACTCACAAGGCATGTGTGGCGAGCCGCGGGAGGGGCCGACTTTTATACTCGGGTGACATCTGATCGCCCCAGCCACTCACAGCATGGGGGTGGTATAGGGCTTGAACGTCACAGGGGGAAGTTGTAATGCCTTCCCTGTCTTTCAATTGGCCAGAAAAGCGCGCTAACGTCTCAGAGAGGAAACTGAAAGTAACCGGAACACCGCGTGGTACTCGTTACGAGTAACGAGCATCCCGAACACCCTAATATTTGCACGAATATCAAGCTCGGACGAGTACGTTCGCTCATCTCTAATCATTTGCAAATAAAGTTGTCCCACAGTTTGGAAGTTTCATATACACACACTTTGTCCAAGAGTGATAACAGTCTACAATTACATTTTCCTCAGCAAATGAGATGGTATGATGATCTCCAGTCCATGAGCAAGTAAGAACAAACAGGGGGTCACCAAGCCATGCTCCAACCATTATTTGGGAAGCTCTGCTCTGGTGTTTTTGTGACAACACAGGGGTAATAAGAATTTTATTGGACCTTGACTTGATTTTCTCCACATTAAGAGGTATAGCCACAAAGGGCATAGAGGAGGACGCTGTATTGGCATGAGTACACATTAAAAAATAATTTAGTTTATCTGCATCATCAAATGCTACAACACGTACCCCATGATTATTAACAAACATATTCTCTCAATCATCTTTCAACTAATTATTGAATCCATGTGTGTGTATGGCAGCAAATAGGGTGGGAAGTGAGATCTTCATAGTTTTGGGCTTTGGCATTTTTATTTAATTTATTTTACAAGCCACGCCTCTATATAATATGAGAAAAGGTTTATGCAAACCAACACAAGCTCCAAAATACCCACCTTTTGTAGCTTTATGTAGTCAATCTGCAGTTACTTAAATGGATAGTCTGGCTGTGGCTCTGGCTGTACCTTTACCAGTTGGCCTGGGTTGTGATGGTTACAAGTCATGCAGCCCTGTGCAGACCGGATCATAGCAGTGTTGAGCTCTGGGGCAAACCAAGCAGAAGACACAATACCACAGGTTACCTCCTTGGTTTTATGGGTTGGCCCATGGATCAGATGTGGCATCAGTGAGTAGAGCATGCGCTGGAGACACAGGAGCTTACCCTTCCTTTAGACCCCATCAGTGTTATATTCACCTCTGTCTTTAGCCATTGTTCCTTTTCTTTGTTTGAGACCTTTTCCTGCAATTTAAGCAACAAAGAGATATCTACATCAGTTTCGGGTGCAACTAGGTTAACAGCCATTACCTCAGACAAGGGAAGTCGAGCTGCTCTTTGGATCTCTATAGCCTCAGGAGTTGTCTCCTTTGTATGAGACTGGACATTGATGATTGTCAGCTGTGTGAGAAGAGCTAAAGCTTTTTACAATAAAGTCACTGCCTCTGTGTTCTGAATTGGTTTTCCCAATGATCCAACCAAATATTTATTGCACCACAAGGGTGCAAAATCAAATGTAATTCCAAAAACATACCTCGAGTCAGTGAAAACATTAACAGTCTTACTTTCAGCCACTCTACACACTTCTGTGAGTGCCATCCATTACAGCCTCCTGAGCAGATATCCTAGGATGGGAGTGATATTTTCATATAATTACCTCACCATTGGTTACCACTACATAACCTGTTCTGTTTGTCCATCTTCATGATCTCACTCACACCCATTCATGAATTCATGAATGGTTGAGTGAGTGTTGCCTCTGATTGGCTCAGCGCAGCTCTCAGCTGAATGACAGCAGTTCAGCACCACAGTGCAGGGGACAGCAGGAGAACACGCGGCTGTGCCCCGGGAGCAGCTGAAGGGAGGTGAGTATCTATTTTTTTGTTTTTTAAATCACTTTTAATTCATTTCCAGGGAATGGCTTATATGTAAAGTCCTTCCCTGAAAAAGAGTTCAGGTGTGCCAGCGGACCATTGTCTTCAATGGAGTCACCGGCAGCAGCAGCGGCTCCATTGAAGAGAATGCCTGCATTTTTATTCTTTTTTACACTAAAATCTTTCTTTTTCAGGTAAGGGCTTATATTTTTAAACCCTTCCCGAAAATTCATCCCGCGCTCGCCGGCAGCCCATTGCTTTCAATGGAACTGGCTGTATTGTCGGCTCCATTAAATTCAATGGGCTAACATCGTTCTTCTCTGCCACAGGCAGATGAGAACGATCGTTATGCTGACAGTGCGGGGGGGGGGTTCTCACTCTTGCCACTATTGTGGCTTAATAGTGAGACCTCGGAGCCCGACATGCAGCCCTGCATGTTGCTCCTCGCCTTCCCTATCCATTTCTGTGTTTTTTACATGACTTTGGTGATTTGCTAAGATTTTCACAAATGAAAACCTTAGCGGAGCACCAGTAATATACAAAAACGCTCGAGTCGCCCATTGACTTCAATGGGGTTTGTTACTCGAAACGAACTCTCGAGCATCACTGAAAGTTAGACTCGAGTAAGGAGCACCCGAGCATTTTGATGCTCGCTCATCTCTATTTGGCACCTCCTGCTATGACGTGCCAACCCTTCCACGTTTCTAGCAGTGACTGGCTGGCCGGAACAGGTGACCTACAAGCATAAAAACTCAGGTCACCTTATGCTCGCCTCACACACAGGCTGGATTAGTTCAGGGACAGAGCTGCTGCTAATCAGGGAGACTGATAGAGTAGGTTAGAGGTTGTGTTTAGGCAGGGATCCACTGTACAAGAACCCAACAGTCCTTTTTGGGACTACAAATCCTCTTTTGTGCATCTGCAGTTTGGCTGGCTGGGAGCAGTAGTGCACACCAACCATTCACAAGCATTTTGGCTGTATACTGCATACTGTTACCGGTTTTATGCAGTATACTGCTTCTGGTGTAGAGAGAGTAGATAGGAAGTAACAAAACTCCTATCATTTATCGTTTTTTTAATTTTTGGGGGGCTTAAAGAGAATGCTATATACCCCTGTGTGTCCTGTCGATGCATACTCTGGAACTTAACTGTACGCAGTTTACAGTGCATATTTTGGCCTAAAGGTATATGCTATATACCCCTAGGTGTGTACTTTTGGGGCTTACAGTGTACACTATGTACCCCTGTGTAGTACTTTCAAAAAACACTTTCTAGCAACACTATACACAGTTTACTTTTGCATATTTGGGAAAAAGTGAATGCTATATTACCCCTGTGTGTGTCCTGTCGATGCATACTCTGTAAGTTGACTGTACGCAGTTTACGCAGTTTACATCGCATATTTTGGCCTAAAAGCGTACGCTATATAGCCCTGGGTGCGTACTTTCCAAAAAAACCTTTCTAACAACACTATACACAGTTTACTTTTGTTTTTCTGAGGCTTACAGCGTACGCTATATACCCCTGTGTACGTACTTTCAAAAACTACTTTCTAACAAGACAATAGGCAGTTCACTTTTGCATTTTTGGAGCTTAAAGCGAACGCTTTATACCCCTGTGTGTGTTCTTTCAAAAACCACTTTTTAATGAGAAAATACACAGTTCACTTTTGAATTTTTGGGGCTTAAATTGACTGCTTTATACCCCTGTGTGTGTAATTTCAAAAACCAGTTTCTAACAAGACTATAAGCAGTTCACTTGTGTTTTTTTGGAGCTTACAGCGTACGCTATATACCCCAGTGTGTGCTCGGTCAATCCACGCTACGTAACAACACTATACGCAGTTTATAGGGTCTATTTTGGGCTTACATTGTACACTATATACACCTGTGTGCATCCTGTCACTCCACACTACCTAACAACACAAGATGCAGTTTACAGTGTCTATTTTGGGGTTACAGCATATGCAAACTACCTCGCAGTTTGTGTAGAATTTTGACGGAGTGCATTTTACAAGATAATGAAGGCTAGAGGTAAGGGTCGAGGACGTGGACATGGGGCGTCCGAATGAGGGTGTGGGCAGGGGCTGAGTTCCTGGGCGGGGTGAAACAGTGCTTGCTGCTGAGGGAGAAGTAGAACGCTGTGTATCTACTCTCCCTAGCTTCATCACACAGTTTGCAGGTCCGCATGGTAGACCATTATTAAAAGCACAACAATGCGAGCAGGTGATGACGTGGATAGCCGACAATGCGTCCAGTAATTTATCCAACTCCCAGTCTTTCACGTAGTCCACTCATGCAAGCCAAGGGAATGGTCCTCTGAATCCTCAGGCTGCTCCTCCTTCCTCCAAGCCTGGTCACTCCCGGCAAAGGAGAGATTCTGAACAAGCAGACTCCCAGGAACTGTTCTCGGGTCCCTTCCCTGAGTCAGAAAAAAAGGTTATTGAGCCACCTGAGGAGTTTTTCGTGACGAATGCCCAAAATTTGGACCTTTCATAGTCTCAGGGTGATGAGGGTGGAGAATTCCAAGTAGTGTCTCAAGAGGTATTTGTGGATGATGATGATGAGACACAGTTTTCTGTCAGTGAGGTAGTTGATAGGTCATTAAGCCTGAGGGAAGAGCAGACTGAGGAGTCAGAGGAAGAGCTGGTGGATGATTAGGTGACCCAGAGGGAGAAGCAGGGCCAGAGAAAGCAATCCCCCTACTGTTGCCCATAGCACCACCTCACGGCAAGCTACCGTGCAGAGGGCTGGGTGTTCAACGGTCTGTAAGTTTTTTTCTGAAAGCGCAGATGACCGACGAACAGTGGTGTGAAACCCATGCCAAACCAAGATCAGCAGGGTGGCCACCACTACCAGCCTGACCACCACCAGCATGTGCAGGCATATGATTGCTAAGCGCCCGATGAGGTGGAACTCAGGCCATTCACAGCCTGCAGGTCACACCACTGCCTCTTCCCACGTCTCACATGCAGACACTGAGATGCAATCTCCCTCCCAGGACGTAGGCACGAGCGTCTCCCTCCCTGCATCCACCTTTTCGGCTGCACGGTTCTCCACTGCCTCCACCCATGTGTTTCAGCACAGCATTCCGCTGCCCATAACAGAGGCATTAGAGTGCAAACACAAATGTGCAGCCACCCACCCGCATGCACAATTGCTAAATGTGCATATCAGCAAGCTGCTGAGCCTGGAGATGCTGCCATATAGGCTGGTCGAAAGTGATGCTTTCCGCAACCTCATGGAGGCGGTCGTCCCACACTAGTCAGTCCCCAGTCGCCACTATTTTCCTGCTGTTCCGTCCCCGCCCTACACCAGCACGTGTCTAGGAATATTAACCATGCCCTCACCAACACGGTTACTGGGAAGGTCTATTTAACCACCGAACGTAACATAGTAACATAGTATGTAAGGCCAAATGAAGATAATGTCCATCTAGTTCAGCCTGTTTTTCCTCCTAAGTTGTTGATCCAGAGAAAGGCAAAAAACCCCAAGAGGCAGGAGCCAATTAGCCCTTTTGGGGGAAAATTCCTTCCTGACTCCCTAATGGCAATCAGACTAATCCCTGGATCAACCCCTAATAGTTCCTACCTGCCTGTATACCCGGATTAACAATTAACCTAATTTATATCCTGTAATATCCTTCCCCTCCATAAAGACATTAAGTCCCCTTTTAAACTCCTCTTTGGATTTTGCCATCACCACGTCCTCAGGCAGAGAGTTCCACAGTCTCACTGCTCCTACAGTAAAGAACCCATTTCTGTGTTGGCGATGAAACTTGCTATCTTCTAGACATAGCGGATGCCCTCTTGTTTTCCTTGTATCGTCCCCTCATGTATTTATACATAATTGTTTGATCGCTCCTTAGCCGTCTTTTTTCGGCTATCCAAATTGGGTAAATAATCCCAATTTGGATAGCCTCTCTGGGTATTCTAGTCCTCTCATCCCAAGTATTAGTTTAGTTGCCCTTCTTTGAACCCCCTCAATCACTGTAACCTCTTTCCTGAGCACTGGTGACCAGAACTGTACACAGTATTCCATGTGGAGCCTAACAAGTGCCTTATATAGTGGAAGAATAATGTTCTCGTCCTTCGCCCCTATACCTCTTTTAATGCATCCCAAGACTTTATTAGCTTTTGCAGCAGCTGACTGGCATTGGTTACTTCAGTTTAATTTACAATCCACTAGTACCCCCAGGTCCTTTTCCATATCACTTTTCCCTAGCAGTACCCCATTTGGTGTATATTGGTGACATCCGTTTCTCCTACCCATGTGCATAGTCTTACATTTATCAACATTCAACTTCATTTGCCATTTTTCTACCCAAGCCCCCAGCTTATCTAGGTCTGTTTGTAGCCGTACATTGTCCTCTGTTGCATTGAGTATCTTGTGTAATTTTGTGTCATCTGCAAATATCGATATTCAACCGTGCAGTCCCTCTATCAGGTCATTGATAAATATATTGAACAGAATGGTGCCCAATACTGAACCCTGTGGCACCCCACTAGCAACAGTGGCCCAGTCAGAGTACGAACCATTTATCACCACCCTCTGCTTTCTATCTCTGAGCCAATTCTTTACCTAGATACACACGTTTTCACCCAATCCGAGCTGTCTCATTTTATATATCAACCTATTATGCGGCACAGTGTCAAATGCTTTAGAGAAGTCCAGATATATGAGCTGAATAGACTATCCCAGGTCCAGCATAGAACTTACTTCACCGTAGAAGCTGATCATATTGGTCTGACATAGTTGACCCTTCATGAACCCATGCTGGTGAGGGGTTATTCCATTGTTCTCCTTGAGGTATTATTCGATGGCGTCTCTTAGAAACCCCTCGAATATTTTTCCAATTACTGAAGTGAGATTTACCGGCCTGTAGTTACCAGGCTCACTTTTGGACGCCTTTTTGTATATTGGAACTACATTGGCAATGTGCCAATCCAGTGGTACAACCCTGGTCTTGATAGTACCCATAAATATTAGATATAGCGGCCAAGTTATCACATCACTTAGTTCCCTTAGAACCCTTGCATCTGGGCCTGGCGATTTATCAATTTTAATCTTCTTTAACCGGTTCTGTACTTCCTCCTGCGTTAGGTATGAGTTATTTTATGAGGGATTCATTTTATTCCCCTGCATCTCATGTGGCATTTCCTTTTCGTTCGTGAATACGCTTGAAAAGAAACATTATTTGTTAAAGGGCCAGTACTCTCGGTGCAAATCATTTTGCTGTTAATATAGTTGGAAAATAGTTTAAGGTTGTTTTTGCTCTCTTTGGCTATCAGTCTTTCTTCCTCCTCCCTAGCAATTTTGATCTTTCCGTTGCATATTTAGTTTTTTTTCCCCTGTATTATTTTAACGCTTCTTTGCTGCTTTCTTGCTTTAGCAGCTTAAACGCTTTCTTTTTTTTCGTTTATTGCCCCCTTACCATCCTGTCAAGACACATTGGTTTCCTATTACTTGCAGTTCTTTTATTTTTAAAGGGAATTAATTGCTCACATGAGGTGATTGGGATCTTTTTAAACTTTTCCCATTTGTCGTTTGTACTGATATTTTTGAGGATGTTGTCCCAATAAATGTTACGGATAGTAGTTCTAAGCTGATCAAATTTTGCTTTACTAAAGTTTAGTTTATTGGTCGCTCCCTGATAACGCTTCTTATTGAATGACAGCTGGAAGTTAATTATATTGTGGTCACTGTTCCCTAAGTGCCCCTCAACCTGTACCCCGTTTTTTGGTCTGGTTTGTTAGTTAATACTAAGTCCAGAGTGGCCCTCCCTCTCGTTGGCTCCCGCACAAGTTGGATTAGGTAGTTATTTTTAATTGTTCTCAAGTATTTATCACCCCTATGAGATCTGCAGATTTCGCTTTCCCATGCTATATCCAGATAATTAAAGTCCCCAATGATAATTACTTGGTTACATATTGGTACCTCTTCTATCTGCCTTATTAGTAAGATTTCAGTTTCTTCTGTTGCTTTTGAAAACCCCTATCAGGATTTTGTTATTTTTTCTCAGTGTATTTCTACCCATAGAGATTCCACATGTTTATCTCCCGCCCCTATATCCCCCCGTAGCCTCAGCATTAAAGGGGTTGTCTCGCGAAAGCAAGTGGGGTTAAGCACTTCTGTATGGCCATATTAATGAACTTTGTAATATACATCGTGCATTAAATATGAGCCATACAGAAGTTATTCACTTACCCACTCCGTTGCTGGCGTCGCCGTCTCCATGGTGCCGTCTAATTTCAGCGTCTAATCGCCTGATTAGACGCGCTTGCGCAGATGGGTCTTCTCCCTCTTGGTCGGTCCGGGCATGAGTGGTGTTCTGGCTCCACCCCCTTCTACGCGTCATCGCGTAGCTCCGCCCCGTGTGCCGATTCCAGCCAATCAGAAGGCTGGAATCGGCAATGGACCGCACAGAGCCCACGGTGCACCATGGGAGAAGCCCCACGGTGCATTGTGGGTGAAGATCCCGGCGGCCATCTTGGAAGAAAAGAAGAAAGAAGTTGCAGAGAGGGGATTCGGGTAAGTAATTTTTTTTTTTAATTTCAACACATTCCTTAGGTTCGTCTTGCACTGAACAGGGGGGCCTATGCAAAAAAACCCCCCAAAAAACGTTTCAGCGCGGGACAACCCCTTTAAGTAGGATTTAACATACAGACATACCCCTCCCCCTTTCTGGTTTCCACGGTCTCTTCTGGAGAGGTTGTAACTAGAGATGAGCGAACGTACTCGTTTCGAGTAATTACTCGATCGAGCACCACTATTTTCGAGTACTTCAGTACTCGGGTGAAAAGATTCGCGGGGCGCCGGGGGACGGGGAGGCGTGGCGGCATGGGGGGTAGCAGCGGGGAACAGGGGGGAGCTCTCTCTCTCTCCCTCTCCCCCCCCCCACTCACCCACGGCGCCCCCCGAATCTTTTCGCCCGAGTACAGAAGTACTCGAAAATCGCGGTACTCGGGCAAAAAAGGGGCGTGGCCGAGTACGCTCGCTTATCTCTAGTTGTAACCCTGTAAATTCACCGCCCAATCACACTTATTATCAAACCATGCTTCCGTTATTCCAGCTATATCATAGTTTTTGTCGGTCATTCTCGCTTCAAGCTCACCCACTTTACCGATCAGACTTCTTGCATTCGTGGTCATACAATTTATACAGTTTTTTTTGTTCTTTAAATTCATTCTGTTACTAATGGTACTATTGGCTGATCTGACAGTTCTAACTGTACTAACCCCACCCCCTGCTCGGTCCCCATTCCCATTGCTTAGACACAGGTTGCTAGCTACACTAACAACCCCCTTATTTCTCTTTTTGCCCTCCCCTCATTCCCTAGTTTAAACACACCTCCAGCCTTCTAGCCATCTTCTCCCTCAGCACAGCTGCACCCTCCCCATTAAGATGCAGCCCGTCCCTACGGTAGAGCCTGTAGCTGACAGCAAAGTCAGCCCAGTTCTCCAGGAACCCAAATCCCTCCTTCTTACACCAACTCCGGAGCCACTTGTTTACCTCCATAATGTCCTGCTGCTTTTCTCGTATGGCTTCAGGTACAGGTAGTATTTCCGAGAAAACTACCCTGGAGGTCTTCGCCCTAAGCTTGGCCCCTAAGTCCCTGAAATCATTTTTGAGGGCCCCCCATTGACCTCTTATTTGTACATTGGTGCCAATGTGCACAATGACCGCTGGATTCTCACCAGTCCCTCCCAGTAATCTGTCAATCAAACATGTGCAGCATATAATTCCAGCGTGTGGGCACGTCGTACAGCAGTCGGTGCTCTGCAGACTAAACCGATGTTGCAGGGTCCTCAGGGTGGCAGCGTCCGTAGTGGACTTGCGGAAATGTGCGCAGACGTGGCGCACCTTACCGAGCAGGTCAGACAAGTGTGGGTAGTTTTTCAGAAACCGCTGAACCATCAGATTGAAAACGTGGGCCAGGCATGGCACGTGTGTGAGGCTACCGCGCTGCACAGCTTCCACCAGGTTACGGCCGTTGTCACACATGACCATGCCTGGTTGGAGGCTCAGCGGCGAAAGCCAGAAGTCAGTCTGCTCTGTCAGACCCTGCAGCAGCTCGGGGGCCGTGTGCCTCTTGTCATCTAAGATGATTAGTTTCAGCAAGCCTTGCTGACGCTTGCCCACCGCTGTGCTGCCGCACACTACCAACTGCTGGTGACATGCTCACACTTCTTAATTGAGAGGTGATGGGGCGGAAGAGGGGGAGGGTTTGGAGGAGGTGGCATAAAACGCCGCAGATACCAGCACTGAGGTAGGAGCTGCTATTCTGGGTGTGGGTAGGACGTGAGCTGTCCCAGGCTCTAACTCGGTCCCAGCCTTCACCAAGTTCACCAAATGTGCCATCAGTACTTGTCCACGTTTCCGTGGTTAAGTGGTCATTCCCAGTAACCGCGTTGGTGAGAGCACGATTTATGTTGCGGGAGACGTGCTGGTGTAGGGCGGGGACATAACAACGGGAAAAATAGTGGCGACTGGGGACCGAGTAGCGTGGGACCGCCGCCGCCATCATGTTTTTGAAAGCATGTGTTTCCACAAGACTGTATGGTAGCATCTCCCAGCTGATTAATTTGGCAATGTGCACGTTTAAAGCTTGTGCATGCTGGTGGGTGGCGGCGTATTAACGCTTTCGCTTCAACACTTGTATTAGCGACAGCTGAATGCTGTGCTGAGAGACATTGCTTGATGGAGTGGAGGACTGTGGAGGTGAGGGTGTGGGTGCAGGCCAGGAGACGCGCGTGTCTGCATCCTGGGAGGGGGATTGGATCTATGTGGCAGGTTGGGGCACAGGGGAAGAGGCAGTGGTGTGACGCGGAGGCGGTGAATGGCCTTCGTCCCACCTTGTGGGGTGCTTTGCCATCATATGCTTGTGCATGCTGGTGGTGATGAGGCTGGTAGTGGTGGCTCCCTGGCTGATCTTGGTGTGACACAGGTTGCACACCACTGTCCGTCGGTCATCCACGCTCTCACTAAAAACATCCACAGCTTTGAACACCTAGCCCACTGCACGGAGGCTTGCCGCGAGGGGGTGCTTTGGGAAACAGTTGGGGGATTCTTTGCTCTGGCCCTGCCTCTACCCCTGGCCACACCACTGCCTCTTCCAACCTATCCTGCTGCTGCACTTGCCTCCCCCTCTGAAGCCCTGTCCTCAGTAGGCTTTGCAAACCAGGTGGGGTCAGTCACCTCATCATCCAGCGGCTCTTCCTCCGAATCCTCTGTGCGCTCCTCCCTCGGACATACTGCCCTTACTACTACCTCACTGACAGACAACTGTGTCTCATCATCCTCATCCGCAAAAAGCTGTTGAGACAGTTGCTGGAATTCCCCAGCCTCATCACCCGGACTCCGAGAACTTTTCAAAGGTTGGGCATCGGTCACGACAAACTCCTCAGGTGAAAGAGGAACCGTTTTTTCCCACTCATGGCAGGGACCCGAGAACAGTTCCTGGAAGTCTGCCTGCTCAGAATCTGTCATTTTCATGGAGTGAGGAGGCTGGGAGGAAGGAGGAGCAGCCAGAGGATTCAGAGTTGCAGTCCATAGGGAGTAGTGGACTGTGTAGAAATCTAGGTGGTCAATACATTGCTGGACGCGTTTTCTGCCATCCACGACAGGACTTGCTCGCATTGCTCTGTTTGTAATAAAGGTCTACCACGCGGACCCATAAATTGTGATATGAAGCTGGGGAGCCCAGAAACTTGCCTCTCTCCTAGTCCCGCAGTAGTCGGCTGTGATTCACCACGCCCAGGAACTCGGCCTGTGCCCACATCCTCACGTGGACGTCCGCGTCCTCGACCCTTACCCCTACTCCTCATCATGGCGGATTAAGAATAGAGCGGGGCCCAAATAAATGACCCCACTGTACAGCACTGACAACTGTGGCTTAATTCACCGCACACAGAGTCTTTTGGATAGCAGAGGCTCTATGCTGTGACTTGAAAAAAGTAACCCGCTGTCTTGCGCTGATACCTAGGAGTAATTTACTGCTCGCAGAGACTTGTAGATAATAGAGGCTGTATGGAGTGAAGGAAGACTCTAAAGCCAGTGGATAGTGCTGGTAACTGCAGATATCTAAACCCCACCAAGGAAAGGGTATTGTGAGACGCTCTGCACAGCGGCTGAGCTGAAATACTTTGCAGTGGCCCAGGAAATATTACAGTACTGTTTAGCCGTGAGACCTCTGTCTAATGCACTGCAGACATAGAATAATATAACTGAAATAGTTTGCAGTGGCCCAAGAAATATTACAGTACTGTTTAGCCGTGAGACCTCTGTCTAATGCACTGCAGACACAGAACGGTATAACTGAACTAGTTTGCAGTAGGATAGGAAATGTTAGAGTGCAGTTTTACGGTGAGAGCTGGTTGTACGGCACTGCAGGCTGAGAACGCTATTACTGAAAGGCTGGGAACAGGCCTAGATGCGTAATACAAAAATTAATGCACTACTGCTCACAGCCAGCCACAACAGTAATGCACACTATGAAGAGTAGCCTAAGAAGGACCGTTGGGGTTCTTGAAGACAGGATCCTACTCTAACACTGTCCCTATATCAGCATCAGCACTATCCCTAACCTCTGCCAGCATGCGTCTGAGGCGAGCCGCGGGCGGGACCAGTTTAAGTGCTCGGCGGTCACCTGATCTCGCCAGCCACTCACTGCTGTGGGGGGGGGGGGGGGGGGCTGGCACATTACAGAAGGAAGTGGTAATGCCTTCCCCGCATGTCTATTGGCTAGAAAATGGTGCTAAACATGCAGGGAAGGAAATGCAATTGACTAGAGTACCGCGTGGTGTTCGTATCGAGCATCTTGAGTACCCTAATACTCAAACGAGCATCAAGCTCGGACGAGTGTGCTCACTCGCCTTTATGGGTTTGCGAATTGGACAGCGGCTGCAAGAAGGCTCTCTTTATGTTCCTCCAGCACTGATCCTTCCTGGATGTGATGGGCCACCAATACCCTACATCATAGTGGCGGATGAGAGGTTTGCCTTGTCCCATCATGTCATGCCGCCTTACCCTTGCCGGCATTTAACTGACAGGCGACGGATTTTCAACTACAGACTGTCTAGGGCCAGAAGTTATGTGGAGTGTGCCTTTGGCAGTTTCGTAGCACGGTGGCATGCCTTAGACACAATGCTGTGTTTGTCCCCTAATTGGGCTGTTGTGGTGATCAAGGCCTGCCTGGTTCTGCATAATTTTGGAATACTTGAGTAGAGTCAGTGAGAAGAAGAAATACCCCTATGCCCATTACAGAATGTATTTGGGAGTAATGCACCTCCCCATAGTCGCCCTGCAACAGAGGGCCTGTGCATTCGGGAGCAGCTAACCAATTATTTCCAAACTCCAGAAGGTGCTGAACCCTAGCAGCAAACAGCTGTTCCACGATGGCAGCCATAAATAAAGAGCATGCAAGTGCATTAGACAAGACAATATTGTCTACATATACATTTTTTTTTTGAGGATGGTCCATGGGAGGTTTTTCACATTTTTCTTTACTGCAATGCTGTGTATCTTAAGAAGGGCAACACAATCTTTTGGGTGTTTTCAAATACATTGTTTCCAATGATGTATAAAAAATATCCACAGAACTTATCTAGTGATGACCCTTTTTTGTTTTTTTCTTTGTTCCCCCCAAATCTTTAATGTACATCAACTTTTGTGTCATGTTTTTTTTTATTTTTTAACAAATCCTTTCTTTTAGTAGACCAATAAAAACCCATGATTTTCCTTCTGGCTTTGGTTACCCTTGTTGTGTTTACTTTTTGGCCTTTCGACATTTCTTGTATGCCAGCATTTTCACTACAATTTTTGTTTTTTTAAAATAAATTCTAGACTTTACTTTCCCTGGTTTCCGACTGTCTCTGGCACTGTTTTCTCTTTCCACTAAATAATAGGTTGCTACAGGGGGCACCACAAAAGCACTGTGTACTCACAATTGCTTTGCTGTTTGCTCAGTGGATATTTGTGAACTTGACACTTTGCATTAGCCAAGTTTGTGGAATATATTGGGCAGATACTAGAGATGAGCGAGCCTACTCGGCCACGCCCCTTTTTGGCCCGAGCGCCGCGATTTTCGAGTACTTCCGTACTCGGGCGAAAAGATTTGCGGGGCGCCGTGGGTGAGTGGGGGGGAATGGGGGGGAGAGGGAGAGAAAGAGGGCTGCCCCCTGTTCGCCGCTGCTACCCCCGCTCTGCCACGCCTCCCCCCGCCCCCCGGCGCCCCCCGGATCTTTTCACCCGATTACGGAAGTACTCGAAAATAGCGGTGCTCGATCGAGTAATTACTGGAAACGAGTAGGTTCCCTCATCTCTAGCAGACACCCTAAATGTTGATACGAGTACCACGTTTTCATAGAATGTTTGATGTGAGAACTTATTTCCAAATTTCCACTTGCCAAATCACATTTTTCAAAAATAAAAACCTGTTTTTGTTAGCAATGTTTTTTGTTATTTTTTCCTTTCCCCCTGGGCGGAGCTTGGTAATGTTTTTTTTAGAGGGCTATACAACCTGTAGATTTTTTTGTGTACAAATTTTAGTTACCTTTGCCTTTTTGGTGCATTGGAATTGCCTTTGTCGTGAGGCAATTTGAAAAGAGTAAGCCTTGTGGCTCACTTTTTTCAAGCGGATTGTTTGCCTATTTTTGGCCATACAGGATTAACAGCGGGTTCAAATTTTTGAACATGACATTGCAGACACGACTGTCTAGAAATTAGATTTGTTTTGGGGTTTGTGTGAATAGGGGCCAAAATGCGTTACTTTGTAAAAAAGCAAAAAAAAGGGCTTTGTTATCATGTTTTGTACAATTATTTCTTTTGACTAACAAAAGTATTTATTTTGAACACTCTTGGTGTCCTTATGGTGGTCTTGCACCATAGCACCTATGCTTGAACGAGAAAGCATTACCGGACTTTAGTCCGGCAAGGCCCTTACGCTTGTTATAGTGAACAATAGGCACTGTGAACAAAGGACGCCTTTTGTGGGAGTAATGGTGCTATGGCAATGCGTCAAACTCTGAGCAATGTCTCTGGGAGAGACAAATGACATCTCTGTGGGAGCGTGCACCTTCTGTGAACCCTTTACATGATGCTATCTACATAGTTCCCGGCAGGGGAAAGGGCTTAACAGCGCAGGTCGACACCCCGATGTTCTACCACTGTAGCAGCAGGAGGCGGCCTATCACTCACAACCACCTCCCGCTGCCAAATATTGTGGGATCTCTAATAGAGATGAGCGAGCACCAAAATGCTCGGGTGCTCGTTACTCGAGACGAATTTTTCGCGATGCTCGAGGGTTCGTTTCGAGTAACGAACCCCATTGAAGTCAATGGGCGACCCGAGCATTTTTGTATTTCGCCGATGCTCGCTAAGGTTTTCATTTGTGAAAATCTGGGCAATTCAAGAAAGTGATGGGAACGACACAGAAACGGATAGGGCAGGCGAGGGGCTACATGTTGGGCTGCATCTCAAGTTCACAGGTCCCACTATTAAGTCACAATAGCAGCAAGAGTGCCCCCCCCCAACAACTTTAACATCTGAAAAGCCCTCATTAGCAATGCATACCTTAGCTAAGCACCACACTACCTCCAACAAAGCACAATCACTGCCTGCATGACACTCCGCTGCCACTTCTCCTGGGTTACATGCTGCCAAATCCACCCCCCCCACGACCCAGTGTCCACAGCGCACACCAAACTGTCCCTGCCCAGCCTTCAGCTGCCCTCATGCCACGCCACCCTCATGTCTATTTATAAGTGCGTCTGCCACAGGAAAAGCAGGCACACACTGCAGAGGGTTGGCACGGCTAGGCAGCGACCCTCTTTAAAAGGGGCGGGGCGATAGCCCACAATGCTGTACAGAAGCAATGAGAAATCCAATCCTGTGCCACCTCCATCTGGAGCTGCACACGTGGGCATAGCAATGGGGAACCTATGTGCCACACACTATTCATTCTGTCAAGGTGTCTGCATGCCCCAGTCAGACCGCGTTTTTTATATATAGTCACAGGCAGGAACAACTCCGCAATGGGAATTCCGTGTGCACCCACAGCATGGGTGGCTCCCTGGAACCCACCGGCGGTACATAAAAATATCCCATTGCATTGCCCAACACAGCTGAGGTAGTAATGTCATGTTTAATGCAGGTGGGCTTCGGCCCACACTGCATGCCCCAGTCAGACTGGGGTTCTTTAGAAGTGGACACATGTAGTTACAACTCCCTGTGGACCCACAGCATGGGTGGCTCCCTGGAACCCACCGGCGGTACATAAATATATCCCATTGCATTGCCCATCACAGCTGAGGTAGTAATGTCATGTTTAATGCAGGTGGGCTTCGGCCCACACTGCATGCCCCAGTCAGACTGGAGTTCTTTAGAAGTGGACACATGTAGTTACAACTCCCTGTGGACCTACAGCATGGGTGGGTGCCAGGAAGCCACCGGCGGTACATAAATATATCCCATTGCATTGCTCAACACAGCTGAGGTAGTAATGTCATGTTTAATGCAGGTGGGCTTCGGCCCACACTGCATGCCCCAGTCAGACTGGGGTTCTTTAGAAGTGGACACATGTAGTTACAACTCCCTGTGGACCCACAGCATGGGTGGCTCCCTGGAACCCACCGGCGGTACGTAAATATATCCCATTGCATTGCCCAACACAGCTGATGTAACGTCAGCTGTAATGCAGGTGGGCTAAAAATTCCTTTGATTACACTGTAGACGAGGGCCCACAAAAATTGCTGTATCAACAGTACTAATGTACATCAGAAAAATTGGCTATGGCCAACCAAGAGGGCAGGTGAAACCCATTAATCGCTTTGGTTAATGTGGCTTAATTGGTACTAGGCCTGGAGGCAGCGCAGTTAAAATAAAAATTGGTGGAGGTGAAAGTTTCAACGCTTTAATGAGCATTGAAACGTATAAAAATTGTTTAGAAAAATTATATGACTGAGCCTTGTGGACCTAAGAAAAATTGCCCGTTCGGCGTGATTATGTGAGGTTTCAGGAGGAGGAGCAGGAGGAGGAGGAGGAATATTATACACAGATTGATGAAGCGAAAAGGTCCCTGTTTTTGATGGGGATACAGAACGATGCTTCCATCCGCGGGTGCAGCCTACCTATTGCTTAGGTATCGCTGCTGTCCGCTGGTGGAGAAGAGAAGTCTGGGAAAATCCAGGCTTTGTTCATCTTGATGAGTGTTAGCCTGTCGGCACTGTCGGTTGACAGGCGGGTACGCTTATCTGTGATGATTCCCCCAGCCGCACTAAACACCCTCTCTGACAAGACGCTAGCCGCAGGACAAGCAAGCACCTCCAGGGCATACAGCGCGAGTTCAGGCCACGTGTCCAGCTTCGACACCCAGTAGTTGTAGGGGGCAGAGGCGTCACGGAGGACGGTCGTGCGATCGGCTACGTACTCCCTCACCATCCTTTTACAGTGCTCCCGCCGACTCAGCCGTGACTGGGGAGCGGTGACACAGTCTTGCTGGGGAGCCATAAAGCTGTCAAGGGCCTTAAAGAGTGTTGGCCTGCCTGTGCTGTACATGCTGCCTGATCTCCGCGCCTCCCCTGCTACCTGGCCCTCGGAACTGTGCCTTCGGCCACTAGCGCTGTCGTATGGGAATTTTACCATCAGTTTGTCCGCCAGAGTCCTGTGGTATAGCAACACTCTCTAACCCCTTTCCTCTTCGGGTATGAGAGTGGAAAGGTTCTCCTTATACCGTGGGTCGAGCAGTGTGTACACCCAGTAATCCGTAGTGGCCAGAATGCGTGTAACGCGAGGGTCCCGAGAAAGGCATCCTAACATGAAGTCAGCCATGTGTGCCAGGGTACCTGTACGCAACACATGGCTGTCCTCACTAGGAAGATCACTTTCAGGATCCTCCTCCTCCTCCTCCTCCTCCTCCTCAGGCCATACACCAGACCTGGGCAAAGCACGGCCCGCGGGCCACATCCGGCCCGCTGAATAGCTCGGACCGGCCCGCAAAGAGTGTCCTGGTGACTCACCAATGAGTCTGGTGCTCATGTCCATGGGGAAAATCGGGCCCGCTACGGATTCTACATGTAGAATCTGCAGCGGGTCCCTCCTGCCCCGCGGACATGAGCTCTGAAAATACAAATAAATGACAATAAACTCACCTCCCATCCGCTCCGTTTCTTCTCTTCGCGGCGGCGTCATCTTCTCTCGTCACGGCCGGATCTTCATTCTTCGGCTCGGCGGATGTTCACGATGACGTCGGTGACGTGCCCCGCGCATGCGCCGGGCCGAAGCAAAATGATCCGGCCGCGGCTGAGAGAGGATGGCGCGGCGCCGAAGAGAAGAACCGGAGCGGGTAAGTAAAATGTGATTTTTGTGTCCCGCGGATCCGGACGGCGTCCATAGGCTTCAATAGAAGCCCGCGGGAGCCGTCCCCGCGGGAGACCCGCATGAAAATGGAGCATGGTCCAGATTTTTTCATGCTCCATTTTTTAAAAATCACTTTTATTGACGATCCGCGGGTATTTATCTACCCGCGGGTGGTCAATGCATCCCTATGGGGTGCGGATCCGCGCGCGGGAGAAGAGTTAAAATCCGCTGCGGATTTTAATTCTTCTTTTCCCCGTGGACATGAGCCCTAATAAGGGCTCATGTCCACGGGCAAAATTAGATTTAAAATCCGCAGCGGATCTCCCGCGCGCGGATCCGCACCCCATAGGGATGCATTGACCACCCGCGGGTAGATAAATACCCGCGGATCGTCAATAAAAGGGATTTAAAAAAAAATGGAGCATGAAAAAATCTGGACCATGCTCCATTTTCGTGCGGGTCTCCCGCGGGGTCGGCTCCCGCGGGCTTCTATTGAAGCCTATGGAAGCCGTCCGGATCCGCGGGAGACCTAAAATAGGAATTTCAAGGATTTACTCACCCGCAGCGGGCCGCGAAGCTCTTCTCTTCCTCACGGCCGCATCTCCCTTGCTTCGGCTCGGCGGATGTGCCCGGCGCATGCGCGCGGCACGTCGACGACACGCCGGCGACGTGCCGCCGGCGTAAGGAATTCATCCGCCGGCCGAAAAAGAAGATCCGGCCGTGAGGAAGAGCAGAGCTTCGCCGCCCGCTACGGATAGGTAAATTCCTTTTTATTTGTATTTTCAGCGCTCACGTCCGCGGGGCAGGAGGGACCCGCTGCAGATTCTACATGTAGAATCCGTAGCGGGCCCGATTTTCCCCGTGGACATGAGGCCTAAGTGATGCCACTGTAACTTCTGAGTGGAGATGGGAGTGCTCCTTATCGCTCCCCTCTCCATTGGCAGACACGGGGGCCGCGCCGTAAAACGGGGTGAAACACCGGGTGTTCACCGCGCCGTATTACAGCGCCATTCATTTTCAATGGCGGCCGTATTCTGGCCGCAAATCGGGCAGCTGGAATACGGCCCCATTAAGGCAATGTGCATGGAGCCTTCGTATGTTGGTCTGGCCCTCTAAAACCATTCCAATTTCTCATGTGGCCCCATGGGAAAATTTATTGCCCACCCCTGCTCTAGATGCAGATCTATGGTAAGCCATTTATATGAGGCCCACGTCTGATTGCCTGGCAGAACGTCTAGAGCAGACCTGGGCAAAGCACGGCCCGCGGGCCACATCCGGCCCGCTGAATAGCTCGGACCGGCCCGCAAAGAGTGTCCTGGTGACTCACCAATGAGTCCGGTGCTCATGTCCACGGGGAAAATCGGGCCCGCTACGGATTCTACATGTAGAATCTGCAGCGGGTCCCTCCTGCCCCCCGCGGACATGAGCGCTGAAAATACAAATAAATGACAATAAACTCACCTCCCATCCGCTCCGTTTCTTCTCTTCGCGGCGGCGTCATCTTCTCTCGTCGCGGCCGGATCTTCATTCTTCGGCTCGGCGGATGTGCACGATGACGTCGGTGACGTGCCCCGCGCATGCGCCGGGCCGAAGCAAAATGATCCGGCCGCGGCTGAGAGAGGATGGCGCGGCGCCGAAGAGAAGAACCGGAGCGGGTAAGTAAAATGTGATTTTTGTGTCCCGCGGATCCGGACGGCTTCCATAGGCTTCAATAGAAGCCCGCGGGAGCCGTCCCCGCGGGAGACCCGCATGAAAATGGAGCATGGTCCAGATTTTTTCATGCTCCATTTTTTTAAAAATCACTTTTATTGACGATCCGCGGGTATTTATCTACCCGCGGGTGGTCAATGCATCCCTATGGGGTGCGGATCCGCGCGCGGGAGAAGAGTTAAAATCCGCTGCGGATTTTAATTCTTCTTTTCCCCGTGGACATGAGCCCTAATAAGGGCTCATGTCCACGGGCAAAATTAGATTTAAAATCCGCAGCGGATCTCCCGCGACACCGACTGCTGCCGACGTGCTGCTGCTGCTGACACATCTTGATTGCGAGACAGAGGTTGCATTGGAGGAGGAGGAGGAGGAGGAGGAGGAGTGTGGTTTAGTAGAGGAAGCATACACCGCCGCAGATACCACCACCGAGCTGTGGCCCACAATTCTGGGGGTGGGTAGGACGTGAGCGGTCCCAGGCTCTGACTCTGTCCCAGCCTCCACTAAATTCACCCAATGTGCCATCAGGGAGATATAGTGGCCCTGCCCGCCTGCGCTTGTCCACGTGTCCGTTGTTAAGTGGACCTTGGCAGTAACCGCGTTGGTGAGGGCGCGTACAATGTTGCGGGAGACGTGGTGGTGCAGGGCTGGGACGGCACATCGGGAAAAGTAGTGGCGACTGGGAATTAAGTAGCGCGGGGCCGCCGCCGCCATCATACTTTTGAAGGACTCCGTTTCCACAACCCTATACGGCAGCATCTCCAGGCTGATAAATTTGGCTATGTGCACGTTTAACGCTTGAGCATGCGGGTGCGTGGCGGCGTACTTGCGCTTGCGCTCAAACACTTGCGCTAGCGACGGCTGGACGCTGCGCTGACAGACATTGCTGGATGGGGCCGAGGACAGCGGAGGTGAGGGTGTGGGTGCAGGCCAGGAGACGGTAGTGCCTGTGTCCTCAGAGCGGGGTTGGATCTCAGTGGCAGGTTGGGGCACAGGGGGAGAGGCAGCGGTGCAAACCGGAGGCGGTGAACGGCCTTCTTCGCACCTTGTGGGGTGCTTGGCCATCATATGCCTGTGCATGCTGGTGGTGGTGAGGCTGGTGGTGGTGGCTCCCCGGCTGATCTTGGCGCGACAAAGGTTGCACACCACTGTTCGTCGGTCGTCTGCACTCTCAGTGAAAAAGTGCCAGACCTTTGAGCACCTCGGCCTCTGCAGGGTGGCATGGCGCGAGGGGGCGCTTTGGGAAACAGTTGGTGGATTATTCGGTCTGGCCCTGCCTCTACCCCTGGCCACCGCACTGCCTCTTGCAACCTGCCCTGCTGCTGCCCTTGCCTCCCCCTCTGAAGACCTGTCCTCAGTAGGCGTAGCAAACCAGATGGGGTCAGTCACCTCATCGTCCTCCTTCTGCTCTTCCTCAGAATCCTCGGTGCGCTCCTCCCTCGGACTTAATGCCCTTACTACTACCTCACTGATAGACAACTGTGTCTCATCGTCATCGGCCTCCTCACCCACTGAAAGGTCTTGAGACAGTTGCTGGAAGTCCCCATCCTCATCCCCCGGACCCCGGGAACTTTCCAATGGTTGGGCATCAGTCACGATAAACTCCTCTGGTGGGAGAGGAACCACTGCTGCCCAATCTGAGCAGGGGCCCGAGAACAGTACCTGGGAGTCTGCCCGCTCCTCACAATGTCTCATTTTCATGGAGTGAGGAGGCTGGGAGGAAGGAGGAGCAGCAGCCAGAGGATTCTGAGTTGCAGCAGTGGACAGCGCAGAACTCTGGGTGGACGATAGGTTGCTGGAAGCACTTTCTGCCATCCACGACAGGACCTGCTCACACTGCCCATTTTCTAATAAAGGTCTACCGCGTGGACCCATTAAATGTGCTATGAATGTGGGGACGCCAGAAATGTGCCTCTCTCCTAATCCCGCAGCAGTCGGCTGCGATACACCTGCATCAGAAGCTCGGCCTGTGCCCACACCCGGACTAGGGCCTCCGCGTTCTCGGCCGCGCCCACGTCCTCTAGGCCTACCCCTACCCCTCAGCATGCTGTATTACCAGGAATGCAGAAACACAACACTGTAATTAAATGTGCTGCTTATTGGCCTGTGGTTTGATGCTGAGTTCGCTTACGGAACGTTAGGAAATAATTTGGCGCAAGCCTGCTGTAACACTTAGCTGGCTGCGTATTTATTTGGAGAAATTTTACCCCCAGCAGACACGGACCCACAACACTGAGCAGAGTGACAGGCAGGCCAAATAGATTTTTTTCAAATCTTTTTTTGCAAAAGGACCACTGCGTAAAAAAATGTGCAACACTGCTAACAGAAGCCTCCACACTACTGCACACGGTTAGATGTGGCCCTAAGAAGGACCGTTGGGGTTCTTGAAGCCTACACTAACTCCTAACACTCTCCCTGCCTAACCACCACTTCTGTCCCTGTAGTATTACTGCAGGGCGCAATGCTCTGCACGGCCGATATACCAAAAAAAAAAAAATGTGCAACACTGCTAACAGCAGCCTCCACAGTACTGCACACGGTTAGATGTGGCTCTAAGAAGGACCGTTGGGGTTCTTGAAGCCTACACTAACTCCTAACACTCTCCCTACAGCAGCTCCAACACGATACCACTGTCCCTCAGCTATCTCACAACGCATCTGAGGCGAGCCGCGGGAGGGGCCGATTTTTATACTCGGGTGACACCTGATCTCCCCAGCCACTCACTGCAGGGGGGTGGTATAGGGCTTAAACGTCGCAGGGGGAAGTTGTAATGCCTTCCCTGTCTTTCAATTGGCCAGAAAAGCGCGCTAACGTCTCAGAGAGGAAAGTGAAAGTAACTCGAACATCGCGTGGTACTCGTTACGAGTAACGAGCATCTCGAACACGCTAATACTCGAACGAGTATCAAGCTCGGACGAGTACGTTCGCTCATCTCTAATCTCTAATGATCTTGCGCTATCCACTGGGCATAAATGTACATCCAGGTGCGTGCAGTACCCCGCTGCCACAACATACATTCACGTCCTGAGGCGGGTATGGATTAAACCACTAATGCGTATGACTCACAGACTTGTCCCTATACGAATGTTATCCATTCTGTGCAGATCCAAAGGCACCTCCATGTTATGGCGCTCTGACCCCGAGCGCCAGATGGGGTGCCCTGAACTTACCGCACCCCACTGTCCCTGCCTACTTACCTCGACTTGGCTAACCCCAGGCGGACAACTGGGCGGCGGTCCCTACGCTGGCTAGGGACCTGGCGACTACCTAGATGGAACTAACTGACGGGGGACAGAGTGCCGACAGGAAAGGCAGATGGAATGACCTACGGACGAAGACAAGCTACAGGCAAGCTGGAGGAGACTGACTAACTAGAAGCTGGCTGAAACTAGCTACAGACAGGACAGACTAGCAGCAGACAGAACCAATAACTGGCAGTGAGCTCAGGTCACTGCCAGCCTTATAACTGTAAAACTCCGCCCATGGGCAGAGAGTGGGAGGAGCCAACTCCCCCACTCACAATACAAAAGAGAGGAAAGGGACCTGCCCCCACGCCACCGCACACCGGCCGCCCCACGTCGCCGGGAAAGCCCTGACGTCACAGCTCCGGGACGCCGGAGCCGAAGCCGGAGCGGCGCGCGCTGAACGCAGGACCCCGCGCCGCGCTGCATGGTAACACTCCAACTTAACCCGTTCCCAAAGCACAGCATCTTGGATGGAATTGCAGACACTTTTCTCATTGGCCCTCACCAGACTGTTTTCATAAGGACTATACGCCTGCTAAACCCACGGACGCCATGATCTCTTTTGGACCACCCCTCCGACTTGGTCCAAGGATGCACATAGTACAGGAATAGTGTTTGGCCACGGTTCACACAAACGTCCCTTTAATCCACTACCCAGAGCTACTCCAACATTCCAATGCAATACACCGCCCAAACTGTCTGGGACCTATAAACACCCGAAATAAGGTTTTTTTTAAGGAAAGTTGTTGAATGGGGGTTAATGAACTTCCTGTGACCTTCTTAAAATTATGATAAAAACATACTAGAAGAAGGGTGGCTGTGTGTGAAGGAAGTACAAGTGAGGCTGTTCCTGCAGTAAGCATACACATTGTCAAATGACAAACGGCGAAGTGACCCGCACTTTGTCTTCTGCCAAGGGAAGACAGTGTTGTGTTAATGGGTTTTAAGTTTGTGCCCTCTCCAAAAAACACTATTGACAAATGCCACTAACATTAAATTGTGCCACAAGTCCCCAGCCTTTGCATGCAGCCGTAGTGGAAAGCTTAACTTACACTTGGGTGAAATTGTGCTAAACGTGACGAGCCCATGTACGCATATTCAAGGATGAATGGCTTGTCAGCTTTCAGAGTGATGTATAGTGTATGTGGGCAAAAATAGTGATACAGGAGTAGGGTGCACACCTGAGCATATGTGTATGCGTACATTGGTGCGCACCAAACTGCGCACTCACATACTTGCACAAACTCACATGCAGCAACGATTTCAATGGCGCCGTAGCTGCTGCCGCCGGCCGCTTTGAAAGCAGAAACATGCCAGCACCCCTACTGTGATTTTCAGGGAAGGACTAATATTTAAAGCCCTTCCCTGAAAATCCCTGCAGGACTTGCCTGCAGCCCATTGCTTTCAATGGGACTGCAAAAGTGCTGGTAGAACATTGCGTTCCTCTACCACAGCTGTCTCAAAGACGAAGTGCCGCAGCACTCCAAAGTAAGCCCGTATCGTGCCGAGGTATTTACTTCATGCCAAGCCAGTAGTAGGACCATGGACCTCTAGTCCCAAAGTGTCATCCAGAGAAGCAAATAGAGTGGCAGCATCAGCGGTGGATTTAAAGAAAAAAAACAACTTTTATTACTCAATATTAAAAATACAGGCAACGTTTCGACTGTAAGAAAAAGACTTCTTACAGTTGAAACGTTGCCTGTACTTTTAATATGGAGCAATAAAAGCTGTTTTTACTTTAAATCCACCGCTGATGCTGCCACTCCATTTGCTTCTCTGGACCTCTACCACAGCTGTGACAGCTGTGGTAGGGGATTCTTTACTCTCCACGGGAAGTCCCCTTGTCACTGAACACTGGGATGGTGCTGTTACAGTGTTTAGTGAGAAGGGGACTCCCCGCTGGGAATTTTTACCATGCACCACGGACCAATAGTGCACTATATACACAATCACGCTCGTCGTAATCTAGCCGTAAAGAAATAACATGAGCAAGGCAAACAATTTGAAATAACACCTTAATTACCGCTTTTTGGTGGCATTACAAAAAAAGCGGCACAAAGGATACTGATTCGGGGCCTGCGGCTGACGCAGACCTTCTTGGTGAAAAAGATGAGCATGGCTAACAATTGTTTGCCATAGTGTGTCTTGCTAACAACCTTTTGCATTTTTTCCCGAAAAACAAACTAAAAAAAAAGGTTTGAGGGACAAAGTGCAATAGTAAGTGACCCATGTGTTTGGAACACAAAGGGAGCACTATATAAAGCAAGGGTCTTTGGAAATTTGGAGAAGATTTCAAGTGCCACATTTCTACCCAGAATGTCAGTCTCTTAAATAAAAATAGGTATTAGGCGGTAAAACATTAACTAAAACGTTAGAAATGGCTCAACAACCTATGCGCTGTGGCAACCACACTATAGACTGCAGCACTTCTGCAAATGTGCCCCGGAAGGACCTTCACCACAATCATCATGTGTCGTGAAGGGAGGGCCTGGGAAGCCACTGAAACACTGCCTTGGGGTTGTTGAGCAGATGTGGATAGGGGTATAAACACATCACTCCCTAACAGCTTTCGAAAAGAACCTGGGATGACATCCCTTTCAAAGGAGGGTGGCACTTGAGGGCAGAAAGTAGGGGCTGAGTGTGCAGGGTGCCCCTGGCGAACTTGCTCTGTTTGCGGGAAAGTGTTTTCGCACAAGAAGTGCGATATTCCCGAAGCCAGGGCACGGGCATGCTCAGGATTCTGGGATGCATTTATAAGCCCAATATTAGCATGAAGAAGGTCCATTGGGAAATGGGATGCAATCCGTCTCAGGCACGCTGCCGCACACTGGCCCGCATAATCTGACCAATCAAGAGACTACTGATTTTGGAGATATTGTAGAACATGCAGATCCACGTGCTGGCACACATTGGGCAACACAGGCTGTCTGCATCCGCGTCTCATTGGTCGGCACTGCATTGGCCGTGGGGTTTCAGCAGGTGGAGGTGACTGTGTTGGTGGCTCCTCAGGGGCTTCCTCAGCTGCTTCGGGCCTCACTGTGGAGAGATGCCGTGGGTGAGGATGCATCACTTTCCATCATGGAGCAGCTATCCTCCTCATCCAGTGCATTGTCTTGGGTTCTGCAAATGGAACAAACACAAACACCATTATTACCTTACCAGTCATAGTTCAGTGATCAACACTAGAGGCCTGCCATGGAATACTCTGAGGATCCAAGAAGAACTTCTTCTTGTTCACCATGTTGAAAATGCAGCACCATGGACAGCAGGGCCTTGCATGGAAGCTGCTGTCCTAAAGTTTGCTTATCTTATGCTAGGCGGTTAACAAGCAAGGTCAAAGAAGTGGTTTTAAAACAGAATGCACAGTGTTTGTATGGGACCCAAATCTGCTTTGTTTTTGTCAAGCACAATACCCAGAGGCAGGCAATGCAGGATGCAAAACCAAAGCATATTGAGTGTCCACAGTTAGAAGAAATATTTTAACCAACCAAGCCCCCTCTGAAGATCCAAATGTAAACCCATTGGAAGATAGCACCAAAGTTTTCTACGGCTACAGGTATATAACTGCTCCTGCGGTTCTTTGGAACACACAGGACAAAAGGACAGTTTGAAAACAATTGGCGCCTAATAAGCAGCGGAATGACATACTGGGGTTAAAGATTGTAAAAAAAAACAGGCAGTCTCATGTTTTTTGGGGCACACCACCGAGATGAATTTCACAATGTCCTTTTGTTGTGTGGAATGGCTGAGTTGCAAGGGTTACGTGGCCTCTGCTCCTGCAAAGCTCGTTACAGCCGCAAAAGATTGCTTACGTCCACTGTGAAGACATGCACTTTTCCGTGTGACAAAGCACATTGCAGTAGATGTTCCAAAGGCCAAAGAATTTTGTTGCAACACCCTCATGACACCACACACGCATAAGCCAAAAAACAAGCCCACTGAGGGGGACACAAGGATCCGTAGGCTGAGGGACTTCTGAAATGGTGCTTGCCCGGCACAGTTAAATTGGTACGTTGGATAGTCTGTCTCACACTTTGGCGTTTTATGTTTATGCTGTAGCATCACATGATGCAGAGAGTGTGAGCCAAGGTTAGCCAGGTTTGCTCACCCTCTGCGACAGCAAAACCCCCATAAGGCTGGGTTCACACAGGGCGAATTCCCGTCGGAAATCTCGCGGTTTGGCCAGAGCAAAAACCGCGAGATTTCCGCCGGGAGAACCGCCACGGTCTAAGCCGCGGCGGCTTTGAAGCGGCCCGGCCGCATGCTTTTCTGTTGCGGCCGGCGCTCCCAATAGCCTAGGTTCACACAGGGCGGATTTGCCGCGGTTCTGCCGCAGCAGATCCGCCCGCGGTCGCTAATCTCGGGGTTAGCCAGCCATGTGGACGAGATTTCTCAGAAACCTCGTCCACACGGGACGGCTAATCCGCTGCGGAAAATCCGCTTGAAACTGCGGCTGCAGCCGCGGTTTCAAAAGAAGCAGCATGCCTATTTACTTTCGTTTTTTTGTTTATTTATGTCACGGCCGCGCTCTCCTCTATGGGAGCGCTGGCCGCAACGGAAAAGCATGCGGCCGGGCCGCTTCAAAGCCGCCGCGGCTTAGACCACGGCGGTTCTCCCGGCGGAAATCTCGCGGTTTTTGCTACGTCCAAACCACGAGATTTCCGACGGGAATCCGCCCTGTGTGAACCCATAGAGGAGAGTGCGGCCGTGACATAAATAAACAAAAAAACGAAAGTAAATAGACATGCTGCTTCTTTTGAAACCGCGGCTGTGGCGGCCGCAGTTTCAACCGGATTTACCACAGCAGATTAGCCGTCCCGTGTGGACGAGGTTTCTGAGAAAAGTCGTCCACATGGCTGGCTAATCCCGAGATTAGCAGCCGCGGGCGGATCTGCTGCGGCAGAACCGCGGCAAATCCGCCCTGTGTGAACCTAGGCTAACCCTTTCAAAAAAAAATTTAAAAAAAGACCTTCACCTTCCCAAGATAAAAAAAAGGTTTTAAAAAAAATAATAAAAATATTGTATGGCATTTGTGTTCAAAAAGTTTTTGTGGCTAATCCTAACGACAATTCAAAACTCGTAAACACTACTTACAGCCTTAACTCCATAATGGGTCTCAGAAATGGGTGTTTGCGGGAGCCCCCAGCACCGCTTGCTTGGGCCTGTTCGCGTGCCAACTCCTTGCAGTACTGGTCCCTACAACTCCTCCATTTCTGGTGCAAACCCTCCACTGTGGAAAAGAATTACCAGAAAAAAAAAAAAAAAAAAAAACATAACGCATATACAAATTAGAGGAGCTTCAGTGTTGAAAACATATGGCTGAAACAAAAAGAAGGCAGCAGATTTTGATCCGTAAATGCCTTTCATTGTATCCAAACCCCACATTTAGGAATCACAGAGCAGTCCAGACTTGAAAAAAGGGGGGGGGGGGGAAGGGCAACATAGACATGGAATCATGTGCAGGCTCACTCCTGCTAATCCTGTGCCTGGTTATTGTGGCCCTAATAAGGAGAAGGGCACAGTATTCAGATGGAGGCCAGTGAGGATCCCGTTTGTTCGTCTAAAACCCTAAGAAAAGCCCCGGAGCATAAGCATGAAAGTGAGATTGGAAATCACAATGTAAAAGTGGCACAACTAACACACACCACATTTTAAAACAAAAAACACTCATTCCAGACCAACAAATTAGGCAACTTACGCATTTTTGCCCGCTGAGTTCCGCATGCTCGCACTCACTGGACACCAAAGACCTCCTCGGCCACCTCCTCCCAGCCTTCGTCTCACAAAGTACGGATTTGGAAATCCTCCCTGCAAGTGTTCCAAAGGTTGGGACGCTCATGAACCAGGGTAATCATTAGAGATGAGCGAGCACCAAAATGCTCGAGTGCTCGTTACTCGAGTCGAACTTTCGGTGATGCTCGAGAGTTCGTTTCGAGTACCGAACCCCATTGAAGTCAACGGGTGACTCTAGCATGTTTGTATATGACTGGTGCTCCACTAAGGTTTTTATTTGTGAAAATCTTAGCAAATCACCAAAGTCATGAAAAAAACACAGAAATGGATAGGGCAGGCGAGGAGCAACATGCAGGGCTGCATTTCGGGCTCCGAGGTCTCACTATTAAGCCACAATAGTGGCAAGAGTGAGACCCCCCCCCCCCGCACTGTCAGCATAAAGATTGTTCTCCTCTGCCACAGCTGTAACAGCTGTGGCAGAGAAAAACGATGTTAGCCCATTGAATTCAATGGAGCCGCCAATACAGCCGGATCCATTGAAAGCAATGGGCTGCCGGCGAGCGCGGGATGAATTTTCGGTAAGGGCTTAAAAATCTAAGCCCTTACCTGAAAATCATCCTAAAATGTGTAAAAATAAAAAAAAAATGTATACTCACCTTTCCGCTGCAGCCGGAGTTCAGCCGCGGCCGGCGGCAGTTCTCCTGAACTGCTTTCTGTAGTATTCAGCAGGTGGGGATTTTAAATCCCCGCCTCCTGTTCAGGAGAACTGCCTGCCGGCCGCGGCTGAACTCCGTCTGCCGGGACAAGGTGAGTATATATTTTTTTTTACTTTTTACACATTTCTGGATGAATTTCAGGGAAGGGCTTATATTTTTAAGCCCTTCCCGAAAATTCATCCCGCGCTCGCCGGCAGCCCATTGCTTTCAGTGGAGCCGGCTGTATTGCCGGCTCCATTGAATTCAATGGTCAGTGCTCGTTTAATCAAGACGAGTACTGCGTGGTGCTCATCTCGAGTAACGAGCATCTCGAGCACCCTAATACTCGAACGAGCATCAAGCTCGGACGAGTATGCTCGCTCATCTCTAGTAATCACCCATTCCTTGTTGATGGTGTATCATGCCATTCTACACTCTAACTTCACACAGAGAGACTTTCTGAGGAGCAAAGCTGAGTTGTGGCTGTAGTGGATGAACTCCTTCAGGCTGTTCTGCCCTTCCCCTGCACTGCTCCCATGCTGCTGTTTAGTAAAAAGCCCACCCTACCCCTTCTCCTAGGCTAAGTGCATTCCTCAAAATATCACATCGGAAAGTTGTTACACAAGCGATACTGCGACGTGCGATGCAATATTTGAAGCCCTCCGTTGACTTGCATGGGCGAGGGGAAAATAGCTTATCGCGCACATATAGGACAGTCGCACGTGTTAAAATCACGCAACATCGCAGAGACAAAAAGATTGCCAGTGAACACAGCCACATTACATTTCATAGGTTTCATCAAAAAATGATGTTTTATCACAGAAACGCATTGTAGCAAAAACACAGAACGCGCTCGCAAGTGCCTCAGGGCTTCTACCCACTAACATTTTTTTGAACACTGCGATTTTTAACATTAGAAAGTCCCATTGAAAAAAATGCAGCGATATTGCAGCATAAAAAAAATGTTAGTGGGTAGAAGCCCTAAAGGGAAAAAATACTTTTAGAAGGTAATAATGGGAATCTATAAATTTAAACTGTTGATGTCTAACTAGTCTTCTCTCCTTTAATGAATACATTAGTAATAGGTTGGTTTTGTGTGACAATTAATGATGATAACTCCAGTCTAGAGATGAGCGAACGTACTCGGTAAGGCCGATTTCCCAATCGAGCACCGCGATTTTCGAGTACTTCACTACTCGGGTGAAAAGTAGAGATGAGCGAGCACCAAAATGCTCGGGTGCTCGTTACTCGGGACGAAATTATCGCGATGCTCGGGGGTTCGTTTCGAGTAACGAACCCCATTGAAGTCAATGGGCGACCCGAGCATTTTTGTATATCGCCGATGCTCGCTAAGGTTTTCATGTGTGAAAATCTGGGCAATTCAAGAAAGTGATGGGAACGACACAGCAACGGATAGGGCAGGCGAGGGGTTACATGTCGGGCTGCATCTCAAGTTCACAGGTCCCACTATTAAGCCACAATACCGGCAAGAGTGCCCCCCCCCCTCCCAACAACTTTTACTTCTGAAAAGCCCTCATTAGCATGGCATACCTTAGCTAAGCACCACACTACCTCCAACAAAGCACAATCACTGCCTGCATGACACTCTGCTGCCACTTCTCCTGGGTTACATGCTGACCAACCCCCCCCCCCCCCCCCCCCCCCCCACAGCGCACACCAAAGTGTCCCTGGGCAGCCTTCAGCTGCCCTCATGCCACACCACCCTCATGTCTATTTATAAGTGCGTCTGCCATGACGAGGAACCGCAGGCACACACTGCAGAGGGTTGGCACGGCTAGGCAGCGACCCTCTTTAAAAGGGGCGGGACAATAGCCCACAATGCTGTACAGAAGCAATGAGAAATAGAATCCTGTGCCACCGCCATCAGGAGCTGCACACGTGGGCATAGCAATGGGGAACCTATGTGCCACACACTATTCATTCTGTCAAGGTGTCTGCATGCCCCAGTCAGACCGCGGTTTTTAATTCATAGACACAGGCAGGTACAACTCCCTATTGTGAAGTCCCTGTGGACCGACAGCATGGGTGGCTCCCTGGAACCCACCGGCGGTACATAAAAATATCCCATTGCATTGCCCAACACAGCTGAGGTAGTAATGTCGTGCTTAATGCAGGTGGGCTTCGGCCCACACTGCATGCCCCAGTCAGACTGGGGTTCTTTAGAAGTGGAAACAGATGCATTTACAACTCCCTGTGGACCCACAGCATGGGTGGGTGCCAGGAAGCCACCGGCGGTACATAAAAATATCCCATTGCATTGCCCAACACAGCTGAGGTAGTAATGTCGTGCTTAATGCAGGTGGGCTTCGGCCCACACTGCATGCCCCAGTCAGACTGGGGTTCTTTAGAAGTGGAAACAGATGCATTTAGAATTCCCTGTGGACCCACAGCATGGGTGGGTGCCAGGAAGCCACCGGCGGTACATAAAAATATCCCATTGCATTGCCCAACACAGCTGAGGTAGTAATGTCGTGCTTAATGCAGGTGGGCTTCGGCCCACACTGCATGCCCCAGTCAGACTGGGGTTCTTTAGAAGTGGAAACAGATGCATTTAGAATTCTCTGTGGACCCACAGCATGGGTGGGTGCCAGGAAGCCATCGGCGGTACATAAATATATCCCATTGCATTGCCCAACACAGCGGATGTAACGTCAGCTGTAATGCAGGTGGGCTAAAAATTATTTTGATTACACTGTAGGCGAGGGCCCACAAAAATTGCTGTATCAACAGTACTAATGTACATCAGAAAAATTGCCCATGGCCAACCAAGAGGGCAGGTGAAACCCATTAATGGCTTTGGTTAATGTGGCTTAAGTGGTAACTAGGCCTGGAGGCAGCCCAGTTTAACGAAAAATTGGTTCAAGTTAAAGTTTCAACGCTTTTAAGAGCATTCAAACGTATAAAAATTTTTAAGAAAAATTATATGAGTGAGCCTTGTGGCCCTAAGAAAAATTGCCCATTCGGCGTCATTACGTGAGGTTTCAGGAGGAGGAGCAGGAGGAGGAGGAGGAGGAATATTATACACAGATTGATGAAGCAGAAATGTCCCCGTTTTGGATGGTGAGAGAGAACGATGCTTCCATCCGCGGGTGCAGCCTACGTATTGCTTAGGTATCGCTGCTGTCCGCTGGTGGAGAAGAGAAGTCTGGGGAAATCCAGGCTTTGTTCATCTTGATGAGTGTAAGCCTGTCGGCACTGTCGGTTGACAGGTGGGTACGCTTATCCGTGATGATTCCCCCAGCCACACTAAACACACTCTCTGGCAAGACGCTAGCCGCAGGACAAGCAAGCACCTCCAGGGCATACAGCGCGAGTTCAGGCCACGTGTCCAGCTTCGACACCCAGTAGTTGTAGGGGGCAGAGGCGTCACCGAGGACGGTGCTGCAATCGGCTACGTACTCCCTCACCATCCTTTTACAGTGCTCCCGCCAACTCAGCCTTCACTGGGGACCGGTGACACAGTCTTGCTGGGGAGCCAGAAAGCTGGCAAAGGCCTTGGAGAATGTTCCCCTGCCTGCGCTGTACATGCTGCCTGATCTCTGCGCCTCCCCTGCTACCTGGCCCTCGGAACTACGCCTTCTGCCACTAGCGCTGTCGGATGGGAAGTTTACCATCAGTTTGTCCACCAGCGCCCTGTGGTATAGCATCATTCTCGAACCCCTTTCCTCTTCGGGAATGAGAGTGCAAAGGCTCTCCTTATACCGTGGATCGAGCAGTGTGTACACCCAGTAATCCGTAGTGGCCAGAATGCGTGTAACGCGAGGGTCACGAGAAAGGCATCCTAACATGAAGTCAGCCATGTGTGCCAGGGTACCTGTACGCAACACATGGCTGTCTTCACTAGGAAGATCACTTTCAGGATCCTCCTCCTCCTCCTCCTCCTCCTCCTCAAGCCATACACGCTGAAAGGATGACAGGCAAGCAGCATGGGTACCGTCAGCAGTGGGCCAAGCTGTCTCTTCCCCCTCTTCCTCATCCTCCTCATGCTCCTCCTCCTCCTGAACGCGCTGAGATATAGACAGGAGGCTGCTCTGACTATCCAGCGACATACTGTCTTCCCCCGGCTCTGTTTCCGAGCGCAAAGCGTCTGCCTTTATGCTTTGCAGGGAACTTCTCAAGATGCATAGCAGAGGAATGGTGACGCTAATGATTGCAGCATCGCCACTCACCATCTGGGTAGACTCCTCAAATTTTCCAAGGACCTGGCAGATGGCTGCCAACCAGGCCCACTCTTCTGTAAATAATTGAGGAGGCTGACTCCCACTGCGCCGCGCAAGTTGGAGTTGGTATTCCACTATAGCTCTACGCTGCTCATAGAGTCTGGCCAACATGTGGAGCGTAGAGTTCCACTGTGTGGGCACGTCGCACAGCAGTCGGTGCACTGGCAGATTAAACCAATGTTGCAGGGTCCGCAGGGTGGCAGCGTGCGTGTGTGATTTGCGGAAATGTGCGCAGAGCTGGCGCACCTTTCCGAGCAGGTATGACAAGTGGGGGTAGCTTTTCAGAAAGCGCTGAACCACCAAATTAAACACATGGGCCAGGCATGGCACGTGCGTGAGGCTGCCGAGCTGACACATCTTGATTGCGAGACAGAGGTTGCGTAGGAGGAGGAGGAGGGTGGTTTAGTGGAGGAAGCATACACCCCCGCAGATACCACCACCGAGCTGGGGCACGCAATTCGGGGGGTGGGTAGGACGTGAGCGGTCCCAGGCTCTGACTCTGTCCCAGCCTCCACTAAATTCACCCAATGTGCCGTCAGGGAGATATAGTGGCCCTGCCCGCCTGTGCTTGTCCACGTGTCCGTTGTTAAGTGGACCTTGGCAGTAACCGCGTTGGTGAGGGTGCGTACAATGTTGCGGGAGACGTGGTCGTGCAGGCCTGGGACGGCACATCGGGAAAAGTAGTGGCGACTGGGAACCGAGTAGCGCGGGGCCGCCGCCGCCATCATGCTTTTGAAAGCCTCCGTTTCCACAAGCTTATACGGCAGCATCTCTAGGCTGATCAATTTTGCAATGTGCACGTTTAACGCTTGAGCGTGCGGGTGTGCGGCGTCGTACTTGCGCTTGCGCTCAAACTGTGGCGATAGCGATGTCTGGACGCTACGCTGAGAGACATTGCTGGATGGGGCCGAGGACAGCGGAGGTGAGGGTGTGGGTGCAGGCCAGGAGACGGTAGTGCCTCTGTCCTCAGAGGGGGGTTGGATCTCAGTGGCAGGTTGGGGCACAGGGGGAGAGGCAGTGGTGCAAACCGGAGGCGGTGAACGGGCATCGTCCCACCTTGTGGGGTGCTTGGCCATCATATGCCTACGCATGCTGTTGGTGGTGCCTCCCCAGCTGATCTTGGCGCGACAAAGGTTGCACAGCACTGTTCGTCGGTCGTCAGGCGTCTCTGTGAAAAACTGCCACACCGTAGAGCACCTTGACCTCTGCAGGGTGGCATGGCGCGAGGGGGCGCTTTGGGAAACAGTTGGTGGATTATTCGGTCTGGCCCTGCCTCTACCCCTGGCCACCGCACTGGCTCGGCCTGTGCCAACACCCTGACTTGGGCCTCCGCGTCCTCGCCCGCGTCCACGTCCTATAGGCCTACCCCTCAGCATGGTGTATTACCAGTGATTTGATTTCCCAGGCAGGAAAGAAATATGCGCAAGCCTGATGTTAAACGTAGCTGGCTGCGTATGATTTCTGTTTACGTTCTGCACCCACCACACACGTACCCAGAACGCTGTGGACTGTCAGAGGCAGGCCAAATAGAATGTTTCCCTTTTTTTTGGTAAAGAAAAGGCCCACTGCGTATATTCAATCAATAATATATGTCTTCTGCCCCTGCCTACACAATTCTGTCCCTGTAGTATTACTGCAGGGCGCAATGCTCTGCACAGCCGATTTAAAAAAAAATTAAAAAAAATGCAACACTGCTAACAGCAGCCTGCACAGTTCTGCACACGGTTAAATGTGGCCCTAAGAAGGACCGTTGGGGTTCTTGAAGCCTACACTCACTCCTAACACTCTCCCTGCCTAACCACCACTTCTGTCCCTGGACTATTACTGCAGGGCGCAATGCTCTGCAGACAGACGATTTTGAAAAAACAACAAAATGAGCAACACTGCTAACAGCAGCCTCCACACGGATAGATGTGGCCCTAAGAAGGACCGTTGGGGTTCTTGAAGCCTACACTCACTACTAACACTCTCCCTACAGCAGCTCCGGGAACCAGCAGCACTGTCCCTCAGCTAACTCACAAGGCATCTGAGGCGAGCCGCGGGAGGGGCCGATTTTTATACTCGGGTGACACCTGATCTCACCAGCCACTCACTGCAGGGGGGTGATATAGGGCTTGAACATCGCAGGGGGAAGTTGTAATGCCTTCCCTGTCTTTCAATTGGCCAGAAAAGCGCGCTAACGTCTCAGAGATGAAAGTGAAAGTAACCCGAACATCGCGTGGTGCTCGTTAAGAGTAACGAGCATCCCGAACACCCTAATATTCGCACGAATATCAAGCTCGGACGAGTACGTTCGCTCATCTCTAGTGAAAAGTACTCGGGGGCGCTGTGGGGAGTGGCGTGGCGTGGTGGAGTTGGGGGTAGCAGCGCGGTACAGGTGGGAGCTCTCTCCCTCTCTCCCCCACTCCCCTCTGCAACCCCCCGCTCACCCACAGCGCCCCCGAGTACTTTTCACCCGAGTAGTGAAGTACTCGAAAATCACGGTGCTCGATTGCAAAATCGGCCTTACCGAGTACGTTTGCTCATCTCTACTCCAGTCATTAATATGAATGCACAAATGCAGCAAAGTTTAAATTGAATGTAATAACTAAAGATGAGCAAGCACCAAATTGCTCGGGTGCTCGTTGCTCGAGTCGAACTTCCCGCGATGCTCGAGGGTTCGTTTCGAGTAATGAGCCCCATTGAAGTCAATGGGCGACTCGAGCATTTTTGTATATCGCCGATGCTCGCTAAGGTTTTCATTTGTGCAAATCTTCAAAACCTACGAAAGTGATGGAAACGACACAGATATGGATAGGGCAGGCCAGGGGCAACATGCAGGGCTGCATCTCAGGTTCCCAGGTCCCACTATTAAGCCACAAAAATGGCAAGAATGAGCTCCCCCCCTAACAATTTTTACTTCGGACAAACCCTCGTTAGCAAGGCACACCTTAGCTAAGCACCACACTACCTCCAACCAAGCACAAGCACTGCCTGCGGGACACACCGCTGCCTCTTCTCCGGGGTTGCATGCTGCCCAAGCCCCCTGCACAACCCTGAGTCCGCAACGCACACAAAAGTGTCCCTGCTCAGCCTTCAGCTGCCCTCATGCCACACGCTGGCTGCATAGCCACACCACCCTCATGTCTGTTTATAAGTGTGTCTGCGATGAGGAGGAACCAGAGACACACACTGCAGGGGGTTGGCAGGGCCAGGTAGCGACCCTCTTTAAAAGGGGCGGGGCGATAGCCCACAATGCTGTACAGAAGCAATGAGAAATTGACGTTCGATCTTCATTCCAATCCTGTGCCACCTCCATCAGGAGCTGCAAACAAGGGCATGAGTTACATAGATATGGGGAATCCATGTGCCCACACAGTATTCATTCTGTCTAGGTGTCGCATAGCTCAATCGACACCGCAAGGGAAAGCCATCTGCACTCTTCCCCCTACCCAAGTCAGTGAGTGTCTTTGTGCCAGACAGGTCAAACGCCGCGATGGGAACTAAGTGTGCACCAACAGCATAGGTGGGTCCTAGGCAACCCAAGACATGAACAATAAGTAAATCAGAGCGGCCAAACATGGCACACTTGCACCGCGCCGACGACATAGGCCTCGGCCCACAGCTTCAGCAATCGTAGGCATGAAGCAGACTTCGATGCTAGTTCATCTGCGACGGGCTCAGTAAATCAGTTAGCTTTCCTTTCACCGCTCCAATGACTGGATCAGCAGGAAGAAGCTCCATAGCCCCAACCTGGCGTACTTGCACTTCCCCCGGGACATAGGCCTCAGCCCACACCCTCTGCAAACACGGGCATGAAGCGGACTTCGATGCTAGTTCATCTGCGACGGGCTCAGTAAATCAGTTACGTTTTCTTTCCCCGATCCAATGACTGGAGTAGCCTGGAAAAAGTTGCACAGCCCCAACCTGGCGCAGTTGCAGTTCCCCTGGGACATAGGCCTCGGCCAACAGCTTCAGCAATCGTAGGCAGGAAGCAGACTTTCACTGCACCAAGGACATATGCCTATGCACAAACCCTCAGCAATCGCGGGCCTAGAGTGGACTCCAATGCTAGCGTAGCTGTGAACATCTCATTAGCGCTGTATCGCTCCTCTTGTTTGTCCCAATGCAGTGCCCCGGATAGCTGAGGTAATGTGAGATAAAACACAGGTTAGCTTCAGCTCACACTCCATGCCCTAGTCAGTCTGGCCTTTTTTCATAATCACACGCAGATACAACTCCGCTATGGGAAGCCTGTGTGCACCCACAGCATGGGTGGCTCCCTAGAACCCACCGACGGTACATAAATAAATCCCATTGCAGTGCCCCTCATAGCTGAGGTAACGAGAGATAAAATACAGGTTGTCTTCGGCCCACACTCTATGCCCTAGTCAGTCTGGGTTTTCTTGGGGGCCAGATACGTAGAACACCGTGATGGGAAAGCTTAGTGCACCCATAGTATGCACAGACCCCTGTAATATTCCTGTAGCAAAGGTATAAGCTGATCCCACTAACAGTTATGTTGCAGAAGTCTAAGTAGACCCCAGTAACATTTCTGTAGTTACAGTATAGACAAACCCCAGTAACATTTCCGTAGCAGCAGTATAGGCAGAGCCCAGTATTAGTAACATTTCAGTAGTAACAGTATAGACAGACCCCAGTAACATTTGCGTAGCAACAGTATAGGGAGAGCCCAGTGTTAGATATATTTCAGTAGTAACAGTATAGACAGACCCCAGTAACATTTTAGTTGCAGACGTATACGCAGACCCCAGAAACATTTATGTAGCAGCAGTTTTGGCAGACCCCTGTAACATTGGCCCAAACAAGTTTCTCCGATAACTGTGGTAACATGAGAGAAAATACATAAAGCCCAGTGCTGATCCCCTGACCCCAAGCGGAAGGAGGAGTTGGCATAACAAGGCCAAGACACCATGACCAGGACCCGCTATAGTCTGTGTGAGAAGCACGTTAGCGGGCCCAGGGTCAGGCTCGGTTCCGCGCCTCCACCTTGAATTTCGCCTCCATGGGCAAAATCAAACCTTCAGATACGAATAAGAGCCAATGGACAGAAGTAAAGCCACAGAATAAAAGTGGAAGCGACAACAGCTATGTAGAAAAGCTAGTATTTTCTGAGACAAGAGGGGCATTTGATAGCAATGAAAAGGATATTCTAGGTACTGAAAGTCTGCACTCCTCCTCATCTCAATCTGAAATATGGAAAGGCTTCATTCATGTGTTTTCTGTTGACCATTTCAAAGTGTTAGCAATACAAGTTTCTGGCTATACCACTCATCTTTGTCAGGAATTACCAAAGATGATCACAAGTAAAGGCCTCATCAATCAGTTCAAAATCAGTCCGGGAGTATATGGATCTCAGCTGGCCTGCTTCCACCAAGGATATGTGCCTGCTGCTACTCTGTCCCCAGCCCTGCAGGTATGCTGTGTTCTATAGTCAGCTCTATTCCTACCTCAGCTGTACACTAAAATATATGTAATTATTATCAGTACCAACAAGATGGAAGCCACTATTGCTCTACCGGTCGGCTGAAAGCTTCAGCTAGGAATAATGGAATAGGACCCCGGTTGTATTTTGTTGGTTTTCGGAACTGTGGCCAGGTTTAAGAGGGACGGCCAGGCGCATTCATATTGTGCCGGTTTAGGTGAAATTCTTGGAACCGTGCGGCGGTGGACATACGCTGTGCGTGAAGTTGATGGGACGCACAGAGCGGTGTAAAAAATTAGGCAATTATTGGCCTGCACTTGGAGGCTGACAGTGGTACTGTAACGCACACTGTAGACCCAAGAAATTATACGCTTGCCTGCAGAAAGGCCAAGCTGGCTAATAGTGAGCCACTACAACTCACAGCAGCCACAACAGTAATGCACACGGTGACAGGTAGCCGTAAGGAGGATTTAAAAAAAACAAAAAACAGCAGCCTAGATAGCGTGTATATGTCTTTCCCTCTATCAGCGGCTGTGGCCGTACGCTGTGCGGGAAGATGACGGGACGCACACAGTGGTGTAATAAATTAGGCAATTATTGGCCTGCACTTGCACGATCACAGCGGTGGTGAAGGCACAATACTCTAAGCTAGTTGAAAGTTAAGCTCCAAGATGAGAAAGCGAAAGCATTTCTTTTTTATTTAAAAAGCCCATTAGTCCCTAATGCAAAATGATCACTAAAAACTGTCAGTTTCTGAAGAATTTTGAGCGATCATTTTTGCATGTAAATGGACCTTAAGACTATTCATCTAATCATTTACATCTGCCTTAGCATGATATCTGCTTCAATGAATGGCTGAGCACTGCCTCTGATTGGATGAGCGCTGTAACCAATCACATGCAGCGCTCAGCTGTCATTCATTGAATGGCTGAGCGCTGCCTATGATTGGCTGAGCACTCAGCAATCAGACTAGTACTTTCTGGAGGCAGAGATTTTTAAATCCCTGGCCAGCAGAAAGTGCTTTAGACCAGGGACCAAGCGACAAGACACGCTGGAGCCCGGACAATGGCAGAAGGTTTTATATATATAGATAGTTAGATAGATTTTTTTTTTTACACCAGCTGGGGATGATTTTCAGGGAAGGGCTTATATTTCAAGCCCTTCCACGAAAATCACTGCGATGGTTGCCTGCATCCCATTGTTTTCAAGGGGTCCGGCTGCAGTGCTGGCCCTATTTAAAGCAATGGGAGGAGATCGCAATCCTCTGCCACAGCTGTATTCCTTCATCCCCACGGGATGTCCCCTTGCCACTGAACACTGACAGTGCTGTCACAGTGTTCAGTGATGAGGGGACTCTCCGCAGGGATACTTTATGTGCAGCATGGAGCTTGCCATTGCACGCATGTCCTATCTTTTGCAGGTGCAAGTATTTTGTGCCTGTAAAAGAAGGACATGTGAACACTACATAGGGCTTTTTTTGCCCACATAGGCGACTTTGCCCTAAGAGAGTGGAGCAGAGAATCTCACATGGAGACGTTGCCCTAGCTACTAGTAAGTATTTCACTGCATCACAGCTTTTGGAATCACATCTGCATTGCTTAGCTTTTTGTATAATGTCCTCTATTGTGCTAAATCCATATATGAGAGATAGGTATAGGGAGTAGGATCTTCTCTTCTCTGTGTGTATTGTATATGGGGAACAGCATAGTGGCTGGTCGACACCTATCAACTGAAGGAAAACAGAATTAGATATGGAATAGAGATGAGCGAGCATACTCGTCCGAGCTTGATGCTCGTTCGAGTATTAGGGTGCTCGAGATGCTCGTTACTCGAGACGAGCACCACGCGGTACTCGTCTCGATTAAACGAGCACTGACCATTGAATTTAATGGTGCCGGCAATACAGCCGGCTCCATAGAAAGCAATGGGCTGCCGGCGATCGCGGGATGAATTGTCGGGAAGGGCTTAAATATATAAGCCCTTCCCTGCAATTCATCCAGAAATGTGTAAAAATAAAAAAAATATATACTCACCTTGTCCCGGCAGAACGATGTTAGCCCATTGAATTCAATGGAGCCAGCAATACAGCCAGCTCCATTGAAAGCAATGGGCTGCCGGCGATCGCGGGATGAATTGTCGGGAAGGGCTTAAATATATAAATGTCATTCAGCTGAGAGCTGCCCCTGAGCCAATCAGAGGCAGCACTCACTCACCCATTCATGAATTCATGAATGGGTGTGAGTGAGATCTGCCTCTGATTGGTCAGGCTGTGACCAATCAGAGGCAGCTCATTCAGCAGGCGGGGATTTTAAATCCCCGGCTGCTGAATACTACTCACAGCTGTTCAGAGCAGTTCAGGAGGACTGCAGCCGGCCGCGCTGAACTCCGTCTGCCGGGATCACGTGAGTATATATATATTTTTTTATTTTTACACATTTCTGGTTGAATTGCAGGGAAGGGCTTATATATTTAAGCCCTTTCCGACAATTCATCCCGCGATCGCCGGCAGCCCATTGCTTTCAATGGAGCCGGCTGTATTGCCGGCTCTATTGAATTCAATGGGCTAATATCGTTCTTCTCTGCCACAGCTGTTACAGCTGTGGCAGAGTAGAACTATCTTTACGCTGACAGTGCGGGGGGGGGGGGTCTCACTCTTGCCACTATTGTGGCTTAATAGTGGGACCTGGGAACTTGAGATGCAGCCCAACATGTAGCCCCTCGCCTGCCCTATCCGTTTCTGTGTCGTTCCCATCACTTTCTTGAATTTCCCAGGTTTTCACAAATGAAAACCTTAGCGATCATCGGCGATATACAAAAATGCTCGAGTCGCCCATTGACTTCAATGGGGTTCGTTACTCGAAACGAACTCTCGAGCATCACTGAAAGTTCGACTCGAGTAACGAGCACTCGAGCATTTTGGTGCTCGCTCATCTCTAATATGGAACCTAAACAGGGGGAAACATGCAGGATACAAGTTATACAGTGGCCAACAATAGTGTGCGCACACATTTTATTTTGCAAAGTCATTAGAAATGACAGATATGCTTTACATATGCTGGTGCAGTTTGTTAACATTGAGATGAGATTACAATGTGTCTTGTCACTTTTTTAAAGGCATTCTTTACCTCTCTATTTCTAAAAGTGTAAATAAATGGGTTTAGAAGTGGTGTAACCACAGTGTATGTGAGAGCAAGGAACTTGTCATAGTGACTGCCTTTAGGCTTCAGATATACAATAATAGCGGAGCCGTAAAATAGAGACACTACTATTAGATGGGACGAGCATGTTGAAAAAGCTTTCAATTTACCTTCCTTACTTTTAATCTTAAACACAGTATATATGATATGAATATAGAACCCAATTATAGCAAAAAAAGGTGAAACTATTGATACAAATGCTGCTGCAATTGTTGTAATATTGCTAACAAATGGGTTAAAGCATGCTAGATTTTGCAATGGTGCCAGGTCACAGAAGAAATGGTTGATCTTGTTTGGGCCACAGAATTCCAAAAGAAAGGTCACAACTGTAGGAAATGAAGATATGATAAAACCAAATAACCATGGCAAGACAGCCAACTCATAACAGAATCGACTATTCATTATGGTTGAGTATTGTAATGGACTGTTAATGGCTAGATAACGATCAAAGACCATCAAAGAAAGCAGGAAGCACTCTGTCTCTCCTAGGGCATTGAAGGCATACAACTGCATGAAGCAACCAGAAAATGAGATGGTCCTCTTGGTCTGGATGAGAATAGCCAACAGTTTTGGGACAGTTACAGAAACAAACATGATTTCCAAAACTGTAAATGTGCTGATGAAAAAATACATTGGAGTATGAAGAGATGACTGAGTTCTAACTAAAAGAATAATAGTGATGTTTCCAAGAACACAAACAATATAGGCCAGAAGAACAGCACAGAAGAGAAACTTTTGAAATGTATGAAAATCTGAAAATCCTACAAGTACAAACTCTACCACTGTAGTTTTGTTCATATCTTGCATTGTGAGTTAAAAAAAACAAACACACAGCTAGGTTTTTATAGGTAGTTAGTGCCACAATGTGAAGTCCAAATTCTTGTATAGTCAAGATTTTAACAATAGGCAAGGTGAAGAAGATCCTTGAGTCCTCTTCCGGTCTCCTTAATCTACTGTATTCGCTTTTTCTACTACTGAACCAATGTTTTCCAATCTTGCTTTCACCACAAGCTGTAAAATTTATCAAGCTGATTCATCAGATGGATAATCTGGAGTAGTGTTTCTTATTTTGATCGTCTAGGCAATAAAATCGGGCTTAATTTTTGCAAAATTGGATTAGCAAAACCAAATTTTTAAGAAAAATTTAGGTTGAAGTGCCTCTTTAATCAATGCAGTTCAGTAGATAGCATTATTGCCTTGCAGTGCAGGGGTCCAAGATTCAAATTTCATCAAGGACTATGAAAAACTCTATACAGATGTTACCCTTGGTCAGATTTGAACCTAGAACTCCAGCACTGCAAGGCAGTAGTGGTAACTAGAGATGAGCGAACGTACTCGTCCGAGCTTGATACTCGTTCGAGTATTAGCGTGTTCGAGATGCTCGTTACTAGAGGCGAGCACCACGCGATGTTCGAGTTACTTTCCCTTTCATCTCTGAGACGTTAGCACGCTTTTCTGGCCAATAGAAAGACAGGGAAGGCATTACAACTTCCGCCTGTGACGTTCAAGCCCTATACCACCCCCCTGCAGTGAGTGGCTGGCGAGATCAGGTGTCACCCGAGTATAAAAATCGGCCCCTCCCGCGGCTCGCCACAGATGCATTCTGACATAGCTCAGGGAAAGTGCTGCTGATGGCGGAGCTGCTATAGGGAGAACGTTAGGAGTTATTTTAGGCTTCAAGAGCCCAACAGTCCTTCTTAGGGCCACATCTAACCGTGTGCAGTAGTGTGGAGGCTGCTTTTTGCAGTGTTGTACTTTTTTTTTTTTTGCGTCCTGCAGTAATTTTACATTGTCCAGGGCCAGTAGTGGTGAGGCAGGGACAGAAGACATATTTAGTGTATATAGGCAGTGGGCCTTTCCAAAAACATTTGTGAAAAAAAATCTATTTGGGCTGCCTGTGACCGTCTTCAGTGTACTGGGTCTCTGCTGGGGGTAGTTGTCCTAATTCATACGCAGCCAGCTAAGTGTTACAGCAGGCTTGCGCAAAATTATTTCCTGCCTCTGTGTTGCCTCTTACATCACCGCTGTATTCCTGTCCACAAGTGTACTGGGTCTCTGCTGGGGATGGTTGTCCTAATTCATACGCAGCCAGCTAAGTGTTACAGCAGGCTTGCACAAAATTCTTTCCTGCCTCTGTGTTGCCTCTTACATCACCGCTGTATTCCTGTCCACAAGTGTACTGGGTCTCTGCTGGGGGTAGTTGTCCTAATTCATACGCAGCCAGCTAAGTGTTACAGCAGGCTTGCGCAAAATTCTTTCCTGCCTCTGCTGTGCATTCCGTAAGCGAAGTCAGCCTCCAACCACAGGCCAATAAGCGGCACATTTAATTACAGCGTTCTGTTTCTGCACTACTGGTAATACACCATGCTGAGGGGTAGGGGTAGGCCTAGAGGACGTGGACGCGGCCGAGGACGCGGAGGCCAAGGGCCAGTACTGGTGAGGCAGGGACAGTGGGAAAGGTGAAAGAGATATACTGTCTATATAGGCAGTGGGCTTTTTCAAACAAATTTGGGAAAAATACTATATTTGGTCTGCCTGTGACCGTCTTGAGTGTACTGCGTGTCTGCTGGGGGTAGTAGTCCTAATTAACAGCTAAGTGTTACAGCAGGCTTGCGCAAAATTGTTTCCTGGCTCTGCATTGCCCGTTACATCACCGCCGTCATCCCGTCCAGAGGGAAACAGTATACACATATACGCTGCCTACAGTAACAGTCTGCTGTCTCAGCTCAGCCTTTAAAAAAATAGAAGCAAAATACTTAAGGCCTACTAGTGGCCTTTGGACACTTGACTGCTTCTGCGCTGTGAATTCCACTAGCTCAGTCATATGCACCCACGTCTCACTACAGGCTTGCGCAAACTTCTTTCCTGGCTCTGCTGTGCGTTCCGTAAGCGAAGTCAGCCTCCAACCACAGGCCAATAAGCGGCACATTTAATTACAGCGTTCTGTTTCTGCATTACTGATAATACACCATGCTGAGGGGTAGGGGTAGGCCTAGAGGACGTGGACGCGGGCGAGAACGCGGAGGACCAAGTCAGGGTGTGGGCACAGGCCGAGCTCCTGATCCAGGTGTATCGCAGCCGACTGCTGCGGGATTAGGAGAGAGGCACGTTTCTGGCGTCCCCACATTCATCTCACAATTAATGGGTCCACGCGGTAGACCTTTATTAGAAAATGAGCAGTGTGAGCAGGTCCTGTCGTGGATGGCAGAAAGTGCATCCAGCAATCTATCGACCACCCAGAGTTCTGCGCCGTTCACTGCTGCAACTCTGAATCCTCTGGCTGCTGCTCCTCCTTCCTCCCAGCCTCCTCACTCCATTACAATGACACATTCTGAGGAGCAGGCAGACTCCCAGGAACTGTTCTCGGGCCCCTGCACAGAATGGCCAGCAATGCTTCCTCTCCCACCGGAGGAGTTTGTCGTTACCGATGCCCAACCTTTGGAAAGTTCCCGGGGTCCGGGGGATGAGGCTGGGAACTGTCTCAAGAGCTTTCAGTGGGTGAGGAGGACGATGACAATGAGACACAGTTGTCTATCACTCAGGTAGTAGTAATTGGAGTAAGTCCGAGGGAGGAGCGCACAGAGGATTCGGAGGAAGAGCAGCAGGACGATGAGGTGACTGACCCCACCTGGTTTGCTACGCCTACTGAGGACAGGTCTTCAGAGGGGGAGGTAAGTGCAGCAGCAGGGCAGGTTGGAAGAGGCAGTGCGGTGGCCAGGGGTAGAGGCAGGGCCAGACCGAATAATCCACCAACTGTTTCCCAAAGCGCCCCCTCGCGCCATGCCACCCTGCAGAGGCCGAGGTGCTCAAAGGTCTGGCAGTTTTTCACTGAGAGTGCAGACGACCGACGAACAGTGGTGTGCAACATTTGTCGCGCCAAGATCAGCCGGGGAGCCACCACCACCAGCATGCGCAGACATATGAAGGCCAAGCACCCCACAAGGTGGGATGAAGGCCGTTCACCGCCTCCGGTTTGCACCGCTGCCTCTCCCCCTGTGCCCCAACCTACCACTGAGATCCAACCCCCCTCTCAGGAAACAGGCACTACCGTCTCTTGGCCTGCACCCACACCCTCACCTCCGCTGTGCTCGGCCCCATCCACCAATGTCTCTCAGCGCACCGTCCAGCCGTCGCTAGCGCAAGGGTTGGAGCGCAAGCGCAAGTACGCCGCCACGCACCCGCATGCTTAAGCGTTAAACGTGCACATAGCCAAATTTATCAGCCTGGAGATGCTGCCGTATAGGGTTGTGGAAACAGAGGCTTTCAAAGGTATGATGGCGGCGGCGGCCCCGCGCTACTCAGTTCCCAGTCGCCACTACTTTTCCCGATGTGCCGTCCCAGCCCTGCACGACCACGTCTCCCGCAACATTGTACGCGCCCTCACCAACGCGGTTACTGCCAAGGTCCACTTAACAACGGACACGTGGACAAGCACAGGCGGGCAGGGCCACTATATCTCCCTGACGGCACATTGGGTGAATTTAGTGGAGGCTGGGACAGAGTCAGAGCCTGGGACCGCTCACGTCCTACCCATCCCCAGAATTGCAGGCCCCAGCTCGGTGGTGGTATCTGCGGCGGTGTATGCTTCCTCCACTAAACCACCCTCCTCCTCCTCCTCCTACGCAACCTCTGTCTCGCAATCAAGATGTGTCAGCAGCACGTCGCCAGCAGTCGGTGTCGCGCGGTGTGGCAGCACAGCGGTGGGCAAGCGTCAGCAGGCGGTGCTGAAACTACTCAGCTTAGGAGAGAAGAGGCACACGGCCCAGGAACTGCTGCAGGGTCTGACAGAGCAGACCGACCGCTGGCTTGCGCCGCTGAGCCTCCAACCGGGGATGTTCGTGTGTGACAACGGCCGTAACCTGGAGGCGGCTCTGCAGCTCGGCAGCCTCACGCACGTGCCATGCCTGGCCCACGTCTTTAATTTGGTGGTTCAGCGCTTTCTGAAAAGCTACCCACGCTTGTCAGACCTGCTCGGAAAGGTGAGCCGACTCTGCGCACATTTCCACAAGTCCCACACGGACGCTGCCACCCTGCGCACCCTGCAACATCGGTTTCATCTGCCAGTGCACCGACTGCTGTGCGACGTGCCCACACGGTGGGACTCTACGCTCCACATGTTGGCCAGGCTCTATGAGCAGTGTAGAGCTATAGTGGAATACCAACTCCAACATGGGCGGCGCAGTGGGAGTCAGCCTCCTCAATTCTTTACAGAAGAGTGGGCCTGGTTGGCAGACATCTGCCAGGTCCTTGGAAACTTTGAGGAGTCTACCCAGATGGTGAGCGGCGATGCTGCAATCATTAGCGTCACCATTCCTCTGCTATGCCTCTTGAGAAGTTACCTGCAAAGCATAAAGGCAGACGCTTTTGCGCTCGGAAACGGAGGCGGGGGAAGACAGTATGTCGCTGGATAGTCAGAGCACCCTCCTGTCTATATCTCAGCGCGTTGAGGAGGAGGAGGAGGATGAGGAGGAGGGGGAAGAGACAGCTTGGCCCAATGCTGAGGGTACCCATGCTGCTTGCCTGTCATCCTTTCAGCGTGTATGGCCTGAGAAGGAGGAGGAGGAGGATCCTGAAAGTGATCTTCCTACTGAGGACAGCCATGTGTTGCGTACAGGTACCCTAGCACACATGGCTGACTTCATGTTAGGATGCCTTTCTCGTGACCCTAACCTTAGACGCATTCTGGCCACTACGGATTACTGGGTGTACATACTGCTCGACCCGTGGTATAAGGAGAACCTTTCCACTGTCATACCCGAAGAGGAAAGGGGTTCGAGAGTGATGCTATACCACAGGACACTGGCGGACAAACTGATGGTAAAATTGCCATCCGACAGCGCTAGTGGCCGAAGGAGCAGTTCCGAGGGCCAGGTAGCAGGGGAGGCGCAGAGATCAGGCAGCATGTACAGCACAGGCAGGGGAATACTCTCTAAGGCCTTTGACAGCTTTCTGGCTCCCCAGCAAGACTGTGTCACCGCTCCCCAGTCAAGGCTGAGTCGGCGGGAGCACTGTAAAGGGATAGTGAGGGAGTACGTAGCTGATCGCACGACCGTCCTCCGTGATGCCTCTGCCCCCTACAACTACTGGGTGTCGAAGCTGGACACGTGGCCTGAACTCGTGCTGTATGCCCTGGAGGTGCTTGCTTGTCCTGCGGCTAGCGTCTTGTCAGAGAGGGTGTTTAGTGTGGCTGGGGGAATCATCACAGATAAGCGTACCCGCCTGTCAACCGACAGTGCCGACAGGCTTACACTCATCAAGGTGAACAAAGCCTGGATTTCACCAGACTTCTCTTCTCCACCAGCGGACAGCAGCGATACCTAAACAATACGTAGGCTGCACCCGCGGATGGAAGCATTGTTCTCTATCACCATCAAAAACGTGGACCTTTTAGCTTCATCAATCTGTGTATAATATTCCTCCTCCTCCTCCTGCTCCTCCTCCTGAAACCTCACGTAATGACGCCGAACGGGCAATTTTTCTTAGGCCCACAAGGTTCAGTCATATAATTTTTGTAAACAATTTTTATACGTTTCAATGATCATTAAAGCGTTGAAACTTGCACCTGAACCAATTTTTATTTTAACTGGGCTGCCTCCAGGCCTAGTTACAAATTAAGCCACATTACCCAAAGCGATTAATGGGTTTCACCTGCCCTCTTGGTTGGGCATGGGCAATTTTTCTGAGGTACACTAGTACTGTTGGTACACCAATTTTTTGGGGCCCTCGCCTACAGTGTAATCCAATTAATTTTTTGCCCACCTGCATTTAAGCTGACGTTACATCAGCTGTGCTGGGCACTGCAATGGGATATATTTATGTACCGCCGGTGGGTTCCAGGGAGCCACCCATGCTGTGGGTCCACAGGGAGTTGTAACTGCATGTGTCCACTTCTAAAGAACCCCAGTGTGACTGGGGCATGCAGTGTGGGCTGAAGCCCACCTGCTTTTAATCGGACATTACCTCAGCTGTGATGGGCACTGCAATGGGATATATTTATGTACAGCCGGTGGGTTCCAGGGAGCCACCCATGCTGTGGGTGCACACGGAATTCCCATTGCGGAGTTGTACCTGCCTGTGACTATTTACAAAAAACCGCGGTCTGACTGGGGCATGCAGACTCCTTGACAGAATGAATAGTGTGTGGCACATAGGTTCCCCATTGCTATGCCCACGTGTGCAGCTCCTGATGGTGGTGGCACAGGATTATATTTCTCATTGCTTCTGTACAGCATTGTGGGCTATCGCCCTGCCCCTTTTAAAGAGGGTCGCTGCCTAGCCATGCCAACCCTCTGCAGTGTGTGCCTGCGGTTCCTCCTCATGGCAGACGCACTTATAAATAGACATGAGGGTGGTGTGGCTATGAGGCCAGCGTGTGGCATGAGTGCAGCTGAAGGCTGCGCAGGGACACTTTGGTGTGCGCTGTGGACACTGGGTCGTGCGCGCGGGGGGGGGCAGCATGTAACCCAGGAGAAGTGGCAGCGGAGTGTCATGCAGGCAGTGATTGTGCTTTGTTGGAGGTAGTGTGGTGCTGAGCTAAGGTATGCATTGCTAATGAGGGCTTTTCAGAAGTAAAAGTTGTTGGGAGGGGGGGGGGCCCACTTTTGCCGCTATTGTGGCTTAATAATGGGACCTGGGAACTTGAGATGCAGTCCAATATGTAGCCCCTCGCCTGCCCTATCTGTTGCTGTGTCGTTCCCATCACTTTCTTGAATTGCCCAGATTTTCACAAATGAAAACCTTAGCGAGCATCGGCGATATACAAAAATGCTCGGGTCGCCCATTGACTTCAATGGGGTTCGTTACTCGAAACGAACCCTCGAGCATCGCGATAATTTCGTCCCGAGTAACGAGCACCCGAGCATTTTGGTGCTCGCTCATCTCTAGTGGTAACCAATGAGCTACTATACTTGTTCTTTCGTTTTAGGAGGAAGAGAAGAATAAGAAGAATAAACACAAAGAGAACACAAAAACTGTATACAGATTTTTCCCTTGGCCAGATTTGCACATAGAATTCCAGCTCTGTAAAGCAACAGTGCTAAAAATTGAGTCACCACACTTCTTCTTTGTTCCTTCCCCTTTTTTTCCAGAGCAGGAGGAGAATAAACACAAAGAAAACATACAAACTCCATGCACTTATTGCCCTAAGTCAGACGGGAACCTAGAAGCCCAGCTCTACAAAGCAACAGTGCTAGACCCTGAGCCCCAAAGCTTCTTGGAGGTGGAAGAGAGAAGAGAAGACAGTCATCATCTCCTTCTCCTAATTCTTCTATGTCTCATTCTTCTTCTCTTTGTCTCTGGAGTACAAAGAAAAGAAAGAAGAAAGAGAAAGAAGGAAGAACAAGCAGTCCTTAGCACTCTTGCCTTGCAGTGCTGATGTTCTACATTCAAATCTGACATATGTATGGAGTTTTTATGTTCTTTGTGTTTATTCTTCTTGTTCTAGACATGAGAGAACAAGTGTGGTGGCTCAGTTGTTAGCACTGCTGACTTGCAGTGCTAGCCTTGTAGTTCCTTTCTGACCAAGGGCAGCATCTGTATGGATTTTGTCAGTCAATGCAGATGTTGCCCATGATTAGATTTAAACCTACAGGAGGTCAAATTAGTGAAACCAATTTTACTGCCACTGACCTTAATGGGAATTAAGATTGGGTCATCCTGATTCGTGATTATTTTTGAAAACTTAGGTCTGTCACTCCCAACCCGAATATTCCAATAACTGATCATAGCTATTCAGGAGCGGTTATAAGAATTTTTCCATAACACATTAACTTTTTAGTAATACATAATTTTTAGAGATGAGCGACCGTACTCGTCCGAGCTTGATGCTCGTTCGAGTATTAGGGTACTCGAGATGCTCGTTACTCGGCACAAGCACCACGCGGTGTTCGAGTCACTTCCATTTCCTTCCCTGAAAGATTTGCGCAATTTTCTGGCCAATAGACATGCAGGGAAGGCATTACAACTTCCTTCTGTGACGTCCCAGCCCTATCCCACCCCCCTGCAGTGAGTGGCTGGCGAGATCAAGTGACCACCGAGTATATAAAGTGGGGCCGCCCGCGGCTTGCCACAGACGCACGCTGGCAGAGATTAGCAAGAGTGCTGCTGCTGCTATAGGGAGAGTGTTAGTGTCTACACGAACCTCAACGGACCTCCTTAGGGCCACAGCTCACCTAGTGCACTACTGTTGTGGCTGCTGGGAGCAGTTTTGCACTTTTCTTTTTTTGTATATCGGGCGTGCAGCCCCATTACAGCTATAGCGTTCTCAGGCTGCAGTCTGTACTACGTAGTATAGGGGAAGTATTGGTGAGGCAGGGACAGTGATAGTGTGGAATCCTGTCTACAACAACCCCAATGGTCCTTCTTAGGGCTACCAGTGACCGTGTGCATTTAACTCCGTGGTTGCTGGGAGTTGTAGTACCTCAGTATTGCACAGCAAGGCCTGCGTGCAGCCTTCAGTTAAATTTTTTTCTGGGTGCAGTTAGTGTAACGTAAGCGGTGTCTGCCTCCAAGTGCACACAAAGAAGCCATAAATTTTTACATCGCTCTGTGTTACCCGACAGCTGCCTGCACAGTGCACAGTGACAGACACTCATAGAGGGAAAGTCCAATACACACTGTATAGCCTGCATTGCATTGAAAAAAACAGATATTAAAAAATAAATCCTTTTTATGGCTACCTGTGACCCAGTGCATTTGACTGCGTGGCCTGTGGGACTTGCGGTGCATCACAGTTGCATATTGCACAGCTAGTCCTGCTTGCATCCTTCCTTATAATTTATCTCTGGCTTCATTTTGCATTTTAAAACCGCTGGCAGCCACCAACTGCGCGGCAATAATTCACAAAAATTTTTACACCGCTCAGTGTCTGCTTGATTCTTAATCCACCATGCTGAGGGGTAGGAGTAGGGGTAGAGGACGTGGACGCGGTCGAGGACGCGGAGGCCCAAGTCAGGGTGAGGGCATAGGCCCAGTTCCTGGTCCAGGTGAATCGCAGCCGGCTGCTGCGGGATTAGGAGAGAGGAAAGTTTCTGGGGTCAGCAGCTTCATATCACAATTTTTGGGTCCATGTGGTAGACCTTTATTAAAAAGCGACCAATGTGAGCAGGTCCTGTCGTGAATGGCAGAAAGTGCATCCAGCAATCTATCGACCACCCAGTCTTCTACGCCGTCCACTGCTGCAACTCTGAATCCTCTGGCTGCTGCTCCTCCTTCCTCCCAGCCTCCTCACTCCATGAAAATGACACATTCTGAGGAGCAGGCAGACTCCCAGGAACTGTTCTCGGGCCCCTGTCCAGATTGGGCAACAATGGTTCCTCTCCCACCGGAGGAGTTTGTCGTGACCGATGCCCAACATTTGGAAAGTTCCCGGGGGATGAGGCTGGGGACTTCCGGCAACTGTCGGCAAGAGCTTTCAGTGAGTAAGGAGGACGATGACAATGAGACACAGTTGTCTATCAGTGAGGCAGTAGTAAGGGCAGTAAGTCCGAGGGAGGAGCGCACAGAGGATTCGGAGGAAGAGCCGCTGGACGATGAGGTGACTGACCCCACCTGGTGTGATAAGCCAACTGAGGACAGGTCTTCAGAGGAGGAGACAATTGCAGCCGCAGGACAGGTTGGAAAAGGCAGTGGGGTGGCCAGGGGTAGAGGCAGGGCCAGAGCGAATAATCCACCAGCTGTTTCCCAAAGCACCCACTCACGCCAAGACACCCTGCAGAGGCCAAGGTGCTCCAAGGTGTGGCACTTTTTCACTGAGACCGCGGACGACCGAAGAACAGTGCTGTGCAACCTTTGTTGCACCAAGATAAGCCGGGGAGCCACCACCACCAGCCTCACCACCACCAGCATGCGCAGGCATGTGATGGCCAAGCACCCCGCAAGGTGGGATGAAGGCCGTTCACCGCCTCCGGTTTGCACCACTACCTCTCCCCCTGGGCCCAAACCTGACACTGAGTTCCAACCCACCTCTCACAAGACAGGCACGAGCGTCTCCCAGCCTGGACCCACACCCTCACCTCCGCTGTCCTCTGCCCCATCCAGCAATGTCTCTCAGCGCAGCATCCAGCTGTCGCTAGCGCAAGCGTTGGAGCGAAAGGGCAAATACGCCGCCACGCACCCGCACGCTCAATCTTTAAATGTCCACATAGCCAAATTTATCAGCCTGGAGATGCTCCTGTACAGGCTTGTGGAAACTGAGGCTTTTAAAAACATGATGGCAGCGGCCCCGCGCTACTCTGTCCCCAGTCGCCACTATTTTTCACGGTGTGCCATCCCAGCCCTGCACGACCACGTCTCCCGCAACATTGTACGCGCCCTCACCAATGCGGTTACTGGCAAGGTCCACTTAACAATGGACACGTGGACAAGCACAGGCGGGCAGGGCCACTATATCTCCTTGATGGCACATTGGGTGAATTTAGCTTGGACCGAGTCAGAGCCTGGGACTGCTCACGTCCTACCCACCCCCAGAATTGCGGGCCCCAGATCGGTGGTGGTATCTGCGGCGGTGTATGCTTCCTCCACTAAACCACCCGCCTCCTCCTCCTCCTATGCAACCTCTGCCTCGCAATCAAGATGTGTCAGCAGCAGCACGTCACCAGCAGTCGGTGTGGCGCGGCAGCGCAGCGGTGGGCAAGCGTCAGCAGGCCGTGCTGAATCTACTCAGCTTAGGAGAGAAGAGACACACGGCACACAAACTGTTGCATGGTCTGACAGAGCAGACCGACCGCTGGCTTTCGCCACTGAGCCTCCAACTGGGCATAGTCGTGTGTGACAACGGCCGTAACCTGGTGGCGGCTCTGCAGCTCGGCAGCCTCACACATGTGCCATGCCTGGCCCACGTCTTTAATTTGGTGGTTCAGCGCTTTCTGAAAGGCTACCCACGCTTGTCAGACCTCCTCGGCAAGGTGCGCCGTGTCAGCGCATATTTCCACAAGACCAACACGGACGCTGCCACCCTGCGGACCCTGCAACATCGGTTTAATCTGCCAGTGCACCGACTGCTTTGCGACGTGCCCACATAGTGGAACTCTACGCTCCACATGTTGGCTAGGCTGTATGAGCAGCGTAGAGCTATAGTGGAATACCAACACCAACATGGGCAGCGTAGTGGGAGTCAGCCTCCTCAACTCTTTACAGAGGAGTGGGCCTGGATGACAGATATCTGCCAGGTACTTGGAAACTTTGAGGAGTCTACCCAGATGGTGAGCGGCGATGCTGCAATCATTACCGTCACCATTCCTCTGCTATGCCTGTTGAGAAGTTCCCTGCAAAGCATAAAGGCTGAAGCTTTGCGGTCGGAAACGGGGGCGGGGGAAGACAGTATGTCGCTGGATAGTCAGAGCACCCTCATGTCTATATCTCAGCGCGTTGAGGAGGAGGAACCTGAGGAAGAGGAGGGGGAAGAGACAGCTGGGCCCACTGCAGAGGGTACCCATGCTGCTTGCCTCTCATCCATTCAACGTGTATGGCCTGTGGAGGAGGAGGAGGATCCTGAAAGTGATCTTCCTAGTGAGGACAGCCATATGTTGCGTACAGGTGCGCTGGCACACATGGCTGACTTCATGCTAGGATGCCTTTCTCGTGACGCTCGCGTTAGACGCATTCTGGCCACTACGGATTACTGGATGTACACACTGCTCGACCCACGGTAAAGGAGAACCTTTCCACTCTCATTCCCGAAGAGGAAAGGGGTTCGAGAGTGATGCAATACCACAGGGCCCTGGAGGACAAACTGATGGTAAACTTACCATCCGACAGCGCTAGTGGCAGAAGGCGCAGTTCCGAGGGCCAAGTTTCAGGGGAGGCGCGGAGATCAGGTAGCATGTTCAGCGCAGGCAGGGGAACACTGTCCAAGGCCTTTGCCAGCTTTATGGCTCCCCAGTAAGACTGTGTCACCACTCCCACTCAAGGCTGAGTCGGCGGGAGCACTGTAAAAGGATGGTGAGGGAGTACGTAGGTGATCATACGACCGTCCTCTGTGAAGCCTCTGCTCCGTACAACTACTGGGTGTCAAATCTGCACACGTGGCACGAACTCGCGCTGTATGCCCTGGAGGTGCTTGCTTGCCCTGCCGCTAGCGTCTTGTCAGAGAGGCTGTTTAGTGCAGCTGGGGGAATCATTATGGATAAACGTACCCGCCTGTCAACTGACCATGCCGACAGGCTTACACTAATAAAGATGAACAAAGCCTGGATTTCCCCAGACTTCTCTTCTCCAGCAGCGGACAGCAGCGGTACCTAAAGATTATTTTCGCTGCAACCGAGGATGCAAGCATTGTTCTCTATCACCGTAAAAAATGGGGACCTTTACCTTTGTCAATCTGTGTATGATATTCGTGCTCCTCCTCCTGCTCATCCTCCTGAAACCTCATGTAATCACCCCGAACGGGCAATTTTTCGGTGGCCCAAAAGGCTCATATAACTTTTGTAAACAATATTTATATGTTTCAATTCTCATTAAAGCATTGAAACTTCCACCTGAACCAATTTTTATTTTAACTGGGCTGCCTCCAGGCCTAGTTACAAATTAAGCCACAGTAAGCTAAGCGATTAATGGGTTTCACCTGCCCTCTTGGTTGGGCATGGGCAATTTTTCTGTTATACATTTGTACTATTGGTACACCAATTTTTGGGCCCTCGCCTACAATGTAATCCAAGTAATTTTTATGGGCTTCGCCTGCGCTCATGGTACACCAATGTGTCTGGGGTTGGCGTACACTTTTGCTACATAAATGTAACTCTGTTCTGCCTACCTATACTTCTGCCACAGTAATGCTAGAGGGGTCTGCCTATACTTCTGCAACAGAAATGTAACTTCGGTCTGCTGATACTTCTGCTCCTGAAATGTTACCTTGGTTTGTCTATACTGTTACTACTGTAATGTTACTAATACCGGCCTCTGCCTATACTGCTGCTATAGAAATGTTACAGGGGCCTGTCTATACTGCTACTACTGAAATGTTACAAATACTGTGCTCTTCCTATACTGCTGCAATGGAAATTTTAATGTGCTGCTCTGCCTATACTAATGCAATGGAAATGTTAATGTGCTGCTCTGCCTATACTGCTGCTACGGAAATGTTACTGGGGCCTGTCCATACTGCTACTATTGAAATGTTACTAACACTGGGCTGTGCCCATACTGCTGCTACGGAAATGTTACTGGGGTCTGTCTATACTGCTACTACTGAAATGTAACTAATACTGGGCTCTGCCCATACTGCTGCTACGGCTATGTTACAGGCTTGTGGAAATGGAGGCTTCTGAAAGACATGATGGCGGCGAGGCCGTGCTACTAGGTCCACACTCGCGTCAATTTTTCCCCAATGTGGTTACTGGGAAGGTGCATATAACCACGGACACGTGGACGGGACACGTACTGCCTCAAAAACATCCCCCTCCTCCTCCTCCAACAATGAAAACATTCTTGGCAAATGCTTTCACAGTGGTCCGTCTGGCAGCGGTCCAAGAATTTCACCTAAAACGACACAATAAGAAAGCCCCCCCACCGCCCCCCCACCACGGCCCACTTAATCCTGGCCACATTCCGAAAACCAAATAAATAAAACCGTGCTACTATGTCCACACTCCACAACTTAATCCTGGCCACATTTCGAAAACCAACTAAATAAAACCACGCTACTAGGTCCACACTCAACAACTTAATCCTGGCCACATTCCCAAAACCAACTAAATAAAACCACGCTACTAGGTCCACAGTCGCGACAATTTTTCCCCAACGCGGTTACTGGGAAGGTGCATATAACCACGGACACGTGGACAGGACACGTACTGCCTCAAACATATCCTCCTCCAACAATGAAAACATTCTTGGCAAATGCTTTCGCAGTGGTCCTCCTGGCGGCAGTCCAAGAATTTCACCTAAAACAACACAATAAGAAAGCCCCCCACCACCGCCCACTTAATCCTGGCCACATTCTGAAAACCAACTAAATAAAACTGCGCTACTATGTCCACACTCCACAACTTAATCCTGGCCACATTTCGAAAACCAAATAAATAAAACCACGCTACTAGGTCCACACTCAACAACTTAATCCTGGCCACATTCCCAAAACCAACTAAATAAAACCACGCTACTAGGTCCACAGTCGCGACAATTTTTCACCAACGCGGTTACTGGGAAGGTGCATATAACCACAGACACGTGGACAGGACACGTACTGCCTCAAAAACATCCCCCCCCCCCTCCTCCTCCACCAACAATGAAAACATTCTTGGCAAATGCTTTCGCAGTGGTCCATCTGGCGGCGGACCAAGAATTTCACCTAAAACGACACAATAAGAAAGCTCCCCCCCCCTGCCACGGCCCACTTAATCCTGGCCACATTCCGAAAACCAACTATACTGCTAAGTCCAAAGATAAGCATACAGGTGAGGTCGGAATACAGGTGACTATAGAACACAGCATCCCTGCAGGGCAAGGGACAGTGTAGCAGCAGGCACCGAACCTTGGTGGAAACAGGCCAGCTGAGAACCACATACTCCCTGAATGATTTTGGACTGACTGATGATGAGGCCTTTACTTGTGATCATCTTTGGTAATTCCTAAGAAAGATGCGTGGTATAGCCAGAAACTTGGATTGCTATTTGCTAACACTTTGAAATGGACAACAGAAAACATATGAATGAAGCCTTTCCATATTTCAGCTTGAGATGAGGAGGAGTGCAGACTTTCAGTACCTTGAATATCCTTTCCATTGCAATTAAATGCCCCTCTCTTGTCTCAGAAAATACTAGCTTTTCCACATAGGTGTTGTCTATCTGTCTATACTGTTACTACTGAAATCCCACTAATACTGGGCTCTGCCTATACTGCTGTAACGGAAATGTTACAGGGGTCTGTCTATACTGTTACTACAGAAGTGTTAATAGGGTCTCCCTATACTTCTGCAACATAACTGTTAGTGGGGTCAGCTTATACCTTCACTACAGGAGTATTACAGGGGTCTGTGCATACTATGGGTGCACTAAGTTTTCCCATCGCGGTGTTCAACGTACATGGCCCAAAAAAAAAATAACCCAGCCTGACTAGGGCTTGCAGTGTGGGCCGAAGCCTACCTGCATTCTATCTCACGTTACCTTAGCTATTCGGGGCACTGCAATGTTATGAATAATTCACAGAAAAAGCCAAAAATCCAATACCCCTTACTCTTCAAAGCAGACACGGTCGCCATAGGCAGTATCACCACAAGGCAGGCACAATCGCCATCGGCAAAATCACAGTAGGACAGGCGCAACCGCCATAAGCACTACAAATATGCCGGCAGCCAGACAATGCTGTGGAGGACAAACTTGTCCATGGCAGGCTAATATGCTGTCACTCACTCAACCCACGCCGTCGGTGGGTTCCAGGGAGCCAACCATACTGTGTGTGCACACAGACTTCCCATAGTGGAGTTCTACGTACCTGTGACAATGTAAATTACCCATACTGACTGGAGCATGCAGTGTGGGCCAAAGCCAACCTCCATTTCTTCTCACGTTACCTTAGCTTTAAGGGAGGCACTGCAATGGGATATTTTTATGTACCGTCGGTGGCTTCCTGGGATCCACCCCTGCTGTGGGTGCACACAGACTTCCCATAGCGGAAATGTACCGACCTGACTATGTAAATCACCCAGACTGACTGGGGCATGCAGTGTGGGCTGAAGCCAACCTGCATTTCACCTCACATTACCTCGGCTATGAGGGGCACTGCAATGGGATTTATTTATGTACCATCGGTGGCTTCCTGGGACCCACTCATGCTGTGGGTGCACACAGACTTCCCATAGGAGAGTTCTACCTACCTGTGACTATGAAAATAACCCAGCCTGACTAGGGCTTGCAGTGTTGGCCAAAGCCAACCTGCATTTCTTCTCACATTACCTCAGCTTTAACGGAGGCACTGCAATGGGATATTTTTATGTACCGTCGGTGGCTTCCTGGGATCCACCCCTGCTGTGGGTGCACACAGACTTCCCATAGCGGAAATGTACCGACCTGACTATGTAAATCACCCAGACTGACTGGGGCATGCAGTGTGGGCTGAAGCCAACCTGCATTTCACCTCACATTACCTCAGCTATGAGGGGCACTGCAATGGGATTTATTTATGTACCATCGGTGGCTTCCTGGGACCCACTCATGCTGTGGGTGCACACAGACTTCCCATAGGAGAGTTGTACCTACCTGTGACTATGAAAATAACCCAGCCTGACTAGGGCTTGCAGTGTTGGCCAAAGCCAACCTGCATTTCTTCTCACGTTACCTCAGCTTTAACGGAGGCACTGCAATGGGATTTATTTATGTACCGCCGGTGGGTTCCAGGGAGCCACCCATGCTGTGGGTCCACTCCACACAGACTTCCCATAGGGGAGTTGCACCTGCCTGTGTCTATTTATAAAAAAAAAACAGTTTGACTGGGGCATGCAATGTTGGCCGAAGCCCACCTGTACTTTATCTGACGTTACCTTAGCTATCTAGGGGACTGCAATGGGATTTATTTATGTACCGTCGGTGGCTTCCCGGGACCCACCCATGCTGTGTGTCCACTCCACACAGACTTCCCATAAGGTAGTTGTACCTGCCTGTGACTATTAATTAAAAAAAAACCCAGTCTGACTCGGGCATGCAGTGTGGGACGAAGCCCACCTGTATTTTATGTCACGTTAGCTCAGCTGTCCGGGGCACTGAATGGGATTTAATTATGTACCATCGGTGAGTTCCAGGGAGCCACCCATGCTGTGGCTGCACACAGAATTCCCATAGCGGAGTTGTACCTGCCTGTGACTATTAATTAAAAAAAAAAACATTCTGACTAGGGTATGCAGTGTTGGCCAAAGCCCACCTGTACTTTATCTGACGTTACCTCAGCTATCCGGGGAACTGCATTGGGACAAACTAGAGGAGCAATACAGCACTAATGAGACGTTCACAGCTACTCCAACGTTTGCATTGGAGTCCGCTGTAGGCCCACAATTGCTGGGGGTTTGTGCAGAGGCCTATATCCTGGGTACAGTGAAAGTCTGCTTTCTGCCTACGATTGCTGAAGCTGTGGGCCAAGACCTATGTCGTCGGCGCGGTGCAAGACTGCCATGTTTGGCCGCTCTGATTTATTTATTGTTCATGTCTTGGGTTGCCTAGGACCCACCTATGCTGTTGGTTAACATTTAGTTCCCATCGCGGTGTTTGACCTGTCTGGCACAAAGGCACTGACTGACTTGGGTAGGGGGCAGAGCGCTGACGGCTTTCCCCTTGCGGTGTCGATTGAGCTATGTGACACCTAGACAAAATGAATACTGTGTGGGCACATGGATTCCCCATTGCTATGTAACTCATGCCCACGTTTGCAGCTCCTGACAGAGGTGGCACAGGATTGGAATGAAGATCAAACGTCAATTTCTCATCGATTCTCAACAGCATTGTGGGCTATCACCCCGCCCCTTTTGAAGAGTGTCGCTGCCTGGCCCTCTGCAGTGTGTGCCTCTGGTTCCTTGTCATGGCAGACACACTTATAAATAGACATGAGGGTGGTGTAGCTATGAGGCCAGCGTGTGGCATGAGTGCAGCTGAAGGCTGCGCAGGGACACTTTTTTGTGCGCTGCGGGCGCAGGGTCGTGTGGGGGAGCTGGGCAGCATGTAACCCAGGAGAAGAGGCAGCGGTGTGACCCGCAGGCAGTGATTGTGCTTAGTTGGAGGTAGTGTGGTGCTTAGCTAAGGTGTGCCTTGCTAATGAGGGTTTGTCCGAGGTAAAAATTGTTGGGGGGGGGGGGGCACTCTTGCCGTTATTGTGGCTTAAAGGGGTTGTCCCGCGCCGAAACGTTTTTTTTTTTTTTTCATTCCCCCCCGTTCGGCGCGAGACAACCCCGATGCAGGGACCTAAAGAAAGCTTACCGGAGCACTTACCTGAATCCCCGCGCTCCGGTGACTTCTATACTTACCGGTGAAGATGGCCGCCGGGGTCTGCTCCCTCCGTGGACCGCAGCTCTTCTGTGCGGTCCATTGCCGATTCCAGCCTCCTGATTGGCTGGAATCGGCACGTGACGGGGTGGAGCTACACGGAGCCGGCATCCTGCACGAGAGGCTCCATTGAAGAAAGCAGAAGACCCGGACTGCGCAAGCGCGGCTAATTTGGCCATCAGAGGCCGAAAATTAGTCCGAAACCATGGAGACGAGGACGCCAGCAACGGAGCAGGTAAGTATAAAACTTTTTATAACTTCTGTATGGCTCATAATTAATGCACAATGTATATTACAAAGTGCATTAATATGGCCATACAGAAGTGTATAGACCCTCTTGCTGCCGCGGGACAACCCCTTTAATAGTGAGACCTAGGAACCTGAGATGCAGCACAGCATGTGCCCCTCGCCTGCCCTATCCGTTTGTGTCGTTTCCATCACTTTCTTGGGTTTTGCAGATTTGCACAAATGAAAACCTTAGCGGAGCATGGGTCATATATAGAGATGAGCAAACCTACTGGGCCACACCCCTTTTTTGCCCGAGCACCGCGATTTTACTCGGGCGAAAAGATTCGGGGGGCGCCGTGGGTGAGTAGGGGGTTGCAGCGGGGAGTGGGGGGGGGAGGGAGAGAGAGAGGGCTCCCCCCTGTTCCCCGCTGCTACCCCCCACTCCGCCACGCCTCCCCCCGCCCCCCGGCGCCCCCCGAATCTTTTCATCCGAGTACGGAAGTACTCGAAAATCGCGGTGCTCGATCGAATAATTACTCGAAACGAGTAGGTTCGCTCATCTCTAATCATATACAAAAATGCTCGAGTCGCCCATTGCCTTCAATGGGGTTCGTTACTCGAAATGAACTCTCGAGCATCGCGGGAAGTTCGACTCGAGCAACGAGCACCCGAGCATTTTGGTGCTCGCTCATCTCTAATAATTGTCTAAATAAAGTTTTTAAAATAACTAGAAATAAATTACAGGTACATCTATAATGATTTCCCATTACTCAAATTAAAAGTATCAGTCTTCAAAAAAAACAAACTCTTTTGATTTTTGCAATGCATACATTTTTCTCTCTATGGATTTGTTGAATTGCTTCTCTAGTACAACTTACAATAACCCTGAAACTCCTGTGTCTAACTGTTAAATGTGTAAGAGCAATGCTTTCTTGTATTTTTTTTTTTTCTATATCGGAGAGAGTACATTGGGTTCCGTCAGTCACTAGTGCTTGGGTGTGACTGCTAACACTGCACCCTCTATAGCACATATGCTTCTATTGGTCAGATGTATGACAAAAGTGCATCCTTTTTGGCACACATTCAGCCAACATAGACAGAATAGCAACAACATTACAAATACTCATCTACCCTGTTTCCCTGAAAATAAGACATACCCTGAAAAAAAGACAGCATGATTTTCCAGAATTTTTGAGGATGCAAAAGGATTTTTCAGGTTTTTTGAGGATGCTTGAAATATAAGCCCTACTCCAAAATTAAGCCCTGCTAACAGTTAATTAAAAAAGTCAATTTAAATAGTGTCCAGGCAGCTATACATGTAAAAAATATGCTTGACTGTGCAGAGTCTGTTGGTCAAAATGATTCTTAAAATCCTCCTCTGACCCCTTTAATTGGCTGGTTGTTTATGTGCACATGAAAGCCTTTCGCTGAATGTGTTTACCCTTCATACTGTTGCACAAGAAAACCCCACAAGTTTGGCAGTGTATGAAATCCTGGCTCCTGTTGGTCTAGCACCCATGACCAGGCTATGTTTGAAGTTGGTCAGATCGCAGTTTTTTTTCCAGATCGCTGGATTTTTTTTCCATTCTTCACACTTGCTGTGTTTTTTTTTAATGCAAATTTCAATAGGACTTTTTTAATGTTAAAAACACATTGCGCAAAAATCACAAGTCTGATTTTTGTGCGATGCGTTTTTAACATTAGAAAGTCCTATTGACATGCACAATTAAGAAATACTTCGATTTCGCGATCGCAAGTGTGAAGGCACCCCAATGTGGATTTGTACTAAAAATGATCCACAGAAAACCTTTTTACTGGATTTTATACAGCACTCCGAGGTCACAGGCACTGGTGTACCTGTAGGGGATGCGATTGCACCTGGTCCCATAAGGCCTCTCTTCTTCTATATATGGGCCCAAACAACATATACAGTAAACCCTTGAGTAGCATTGCTCTTAAGTAACATTTCAACTAAAGTCGATGTGTCAGGGCAGCAGCGGTCCCTCAAATAAAGTTGCATTCTTCTGATAAGAGCGCCAACCGCTCCAAGACCCCGGACACCGCTCAGTGAGTTGGTGCGCAGCTGATGCCGGTCACTTCCTGCTTCTCCTACATCAGCGCGCCTACTATTTCCCCTCCCCTCTCCACAGTGCACAGTGCCGGCTGAACGTTGCTGTGTCTGCCTGCCTCCTGACAGTACAGCAGCTGAATGCCCAAAGTGCCGGCTGAACGCTGCCTGCCTCCTGAATCCCCACTGTACTGCAAAATGTAAGTACTGTACAGAGGAGTACAGTGCAGTAAAGAAACGTTTGCAAATAAATACTGCAGTCCTATGTCAAAGCACAGATAACACAGTGATACCTACTGCTAATGATGTCCCTGCAGTCCTATGTCAAAGCACAGATAACACACTGATACATACTGCTATAATGATGTCCCTGCAGTCCTTTGTCAAAGCACTGTATGCTAAATGTCCAAAAAACCTGTTAAATGTTAATTTATTCTCTACAGTTGTGTTTTATATTCATTCAGTGTTGTTATTATTGTTTTTGGTATTAACCCCTTCCCGCTGCAGGGCGTAAGTTTACGTCCTGGCAGCCTGGTACTTCCAGCAACAGGACATAAACTTACGTCCTGGAGATAGCGCGGGATCACATATGATCCCGCGCTATCCCGCAGCGGGAGCCAGCTGTCAGTCACAGCCGGTGTCCCGCTGCAACAGCAGGGGGACATCGGAGATGCGCCCCCCCCCCCCCCCCGCTGTTAACCCATTCACTGCCACGATCTAAGTAGATCGCGGCAGGGAAAGAGTTCACAGAGGGAGCGGACTCCCTCTGTGTCTCCGGCTGGCTCTCGCGATAACATCGCGAGAGCCCAGCCTGTCACCATGGTAACAGGGCGCCAGACACTGGCGTCCTGTATTACCTATGCCTATAATCGCTGTACAAGCGATAAGGCATGGCAGAGCCGTAGCTCTGCCATGCCTTATGACAGCGATCATCAGGGCAGTGGTTAAAGTCCCTCAGAGGGACACAAACAGTGTAAAAAAAACAAAGATTAAAAAAATGAATAAAAAAAATGTAAAAAAAACCCATTTTTTTATGCTTATTCTCAGATTAGAATAAAAAAAAAAAATAAAACCCCACATATTTGGTATTGTCGCATCCGTAACGACACTTACAATAAGTTGCACATTCTTTTGACTGTGTATAGAAAAAAACCGCAAAAAAAACGCTAAAAAACTGAGGCAAAATGCTAATTTTTAGCATTTTGCCTCACTAAAAACGCAATAAAAGTGATCAAAAAAGCTGTATGTACCCCAAAATGGTACCAGTAAAAACTACAGCTCGTCTCGCAAAAAAATAAGCCCTCATAGAGCTCCGTACATCAAAAAGTAAAAAAGTTACAGGACTTTGAATGCAGCAATTTAGAATAGAAAAAAGATTTCCAAAAAAAAAAGGGTTTTTATTGCAGAAAAGTGGGAAAACCTAAAAAAAATGTAAGAATTTTGGTATCATTGTAACCGTACCGACCCGCAGAAAAAATGGAATGTCTCAGTTATGCTGCATGATTAACGCTGTAAAACAAAACAAAAAAATCTATGGCAGAAATGATGCGTTTTCTCTCCCTGCTATCATTAAAAAGAAAAGGTTTTACAATATAGTCTATGTACCCAAAAGTGGCACCGATAAAAACTACAGTTCACCACACAAAAAACAAGCCCTCATACGGCCGCATTGACGGAAAAATAAAAAAGTTATGACTTTTGATAAACGGAGAAGAAAATCCGCCAAAAATTGTTGCGTCCTTAAGCCCAAAATAGGCCGTGTCATGAAGGGGTTAAAGACCATAGTTATTCTCTATTAAATGGGGTTTGGTGTGTTTTTTGGAACGTCTACAACCAATAAATTGGATTTACATTAATTCCTATGGAAATAATGTCCTCGACTAACATTGATTTCTACTAAAGCCCATTGCTTCCGGAACGATTAATGACGTTAGTTGAGGTTCTACTGTACATCATCCTCATCCACAAAAAACTTTCAAATAAACAGCAAAATAGTTCTGTAAAGAAAAAAAAAATGGTAAAAAAAAAGCTAGGAACAAATTAGCATATGTACAAGAGACTAATGATAATGACATAAATATGAAGCCTACATCTAAGATCAGTCGCGCTCAGCAGTGGCCGTTCATTGGTGAGTGCCGTTTGCCTCTTTTCTAAGTTGGATTTTGCCTCTAATAAAGTGGTTATTCGATGTCAATACATCAGTTTACCTTTTTTTAATTCTACTGAAAAACATAAACGGCCGTACCATTTCTACCTGCTGGGTGAACAGTTCAATTATCATTACCCTCTATATTCATCTAAATAAGCTACAGACCATAAGTATTGAGTCAGGAGGATGAACTGTGATCTCTATTATACCTGTATGATAAGCACTGTTATCATCAGCCTTATCTGTGTCAGGAGAGTCTGTTTGGCCCTCTAGGCAGTTTCTGTGGTTGCATTGATGCAACAGCATAACACAGACTGAGAAATGGATTTCCCACATAGACGCAAGAAGATCTGAACTAGTCAGAACTGAGAATACATGACCATATGAGGAGAAAGTTTCAGATAGAGAGGAATAACTAGAAGAGGTAACACTAGCTCACTTATATACATTGGGGGAATGAGGCGTGGCGGCGCAGGGGGTAGCAGCGGGGAACAGGGGGGAGCCCTCTCTCTCTCCCTCTCCCCTCCCCCCCACTCCCCGCTGCAACCCCCCACTCACCCACGGCGCCCCGCGAATCTTTTCGCCCGAGTACGAAAGTACTCGAAAATCCCGGTACTCGGGCGAAAAAGGGGCGTGGCCGAGTAGGCTCGCTCCTCTCTAGTACAGACCCATCATATGGACGTTTTACAAATGATATTGAAGCCGAATGTCATCAGTATTTGCTCTGTATTTGCCTCCGTATTTGCTGTCGTTGGTAATATTTTCTACTGGGTAAACACAAATCTGTATTTGCCTAATAAAAAATGATACCAATATGGAGGCAAAAATGAAAAAAAAAAAAAAAAGGTCACCCTGTGTTTTAAAAAATTGTCGTAAAAAATATGGTCATGTGATTAGATACATAGATTTACGTTAGTTCCGTATTACAGTATTATACCAAATATAGAGATAAAATATCTATGTCTGAAAACAACCATAAACTTATCTCATTGTGACATAACATATTTTACTTAGATTTTTAATAGAATGCTTTGTTGCATTTCAGGCTCAGCTTGTAACATACTATCGTGTTTCCCCGAAAATAAGACAGTGTCTTATATTAGTTTTTGTTCAAAAAGGTTTAACTTTTTTACATGTATAGCTGCCTGGATACTATTTAAATTGACTTTTTTAATTAACTGTTAGCAGGGCTTTATTTTGGAGTAGGGCTTATATTTCAAGCATCCTCAAAAAGCCTGAAAAATCATTTTGCATCCTCAAAAATTCTGAAAAATCATGCTATGTCTTATTTTCAGGGTATGTCTTATTTTCAGGGAAACAGGGTATATAAAAGAAACTTTGCCTTGAAAGCAATGTATAAAATCAAAACATTTCCTAACCTTATGAAATAATAGACTAAAATGATGTGATGTTGGCTTTCTCACAGTGGTAAACAATAGAATTAATATTCTCCATTGAGAACAATTGTACTTACTTAAGAATGCACATACAGATGTGTTCTTCCTTATCTTTCCTCTACCTGGACATGTGTAGATATCCGTGTCACAAATTTGGGATACTCTGTCAGGGAATGTCTACCCTTTATCTGTATATTGTGATCACACAACAGTTGTGATGGGATTCGCAGGATTCAAGAGTTCTCCTAGCATGTTGTGAATTGATTTTATGAGAAATTGCAGTCCTTAAGCAGATTGGAGATAGGTGAAGTGGACACATCTGTTTAATGGTATCATTACACCAACATGCAATAAAGGAAATGTATCCAGCAAGATATATACTGCCTCGTTATCCAGCAAGACTATGCTGGACAAATTACAGAGCAGAAACAATTCTTCATATATTCTGTACTGAAAATGAGAAGGGAATAATGTCAAGAGGGAATAAGGTCCTTCGATAATTCTATTGGTAATGAGATTGTATTTACATTAGAATGAATAATTCTATGCTCTATGTGACCTGTACTTAAAAACATGTAGAAAAAAAGTTATTTTACTTATTTAACTAACCTAAAATCACTGGAAAAGGGAAAACACAGAGAAATCACAGAAAACAATGATTTTTTTTTTACCAATGTACTAATACAAAAGATCAGGTAGAAACACACATCACTTAAAGGGGTTGTCCCGCGAAAGCAAGTGGGGTTCAGCACTTCTGTATGGCCATATTAATCCACTTTGGAATGTACATCGTGCATTAATTATGAGCCATACAGAAGTTATTCACTTACCTGTTCCGTTGCTAGCGTCCTCGTCTCCATGGTGCCGTCTAATTTTCAGCGTCTAATCGCCCGATTAGACGCGCTTGCGCAGCCCGGTCTTCTCCCTTCTGAATGGGGCCGCTCGTGCCGGAGAGCTGCTCCTCGTAGCTCCGCCCCGTCACGTGTGCCGATTCCAGCCAATCAGGAGGCTGGAATCGGCAATGGAACGCACAGAGCCCACGGTGCACCATGGGAGAAGACCTGCGGTCCACCGTGGGTGAAGATCCCGGCGGCCATCTTCGCAAGGTAAGTAAGAAGTCACCGGAGCGCGGGGATTCGGGTAAGTACTATCCGTTTTTTTTTTTAAACCCCTGCATCGGGTTTGTCTCGCGCCGAACGGGGGGGCTATTGAAAAAAAAAAAAACCTGTTTCGGTGTGGGACAACCCCTTTAACATGCAGATTTACATACTGCTAAATAGGGGAGCATTTCACAGACGCAATATACCGATGAATAACCACTCACACAACTTCCTTAGGTTGTTTTCACATGGCCGAGAAAATCATGCAACATTTGTGCGTTGCAAGATGCACACATTTCACCTAAATATGAACCCCATTCTTTTGAATGGAGTCATATACACGAGCGATCCAGTGCGGGAAAAAATCCTGGCATACTCTATCTTTGCATGTTCCTCTTAACGCATTTCCAATTGTTTACAACGGGACAAGAAAACACATCACATGGCATGCGATGTGAAATTCCTATTAAAAGCAATGGGAAACAATTTCCAATCCTCCTGTGCAGCTGAAAGCTCTGCTGAAGGATCACTGCTTTACTGAAGTTATGGGAGATGTTTTGGACACAAAAATGTCTTGCATCCTTGGGTACATTGCATGTTTACGGTTCAATATCGTGTTCAGCCACGTGTAGGTAGCGTTACAATGCGGCGGTTGCTGGTCCTCCCAGGGCGGCGGTGTGCGGGCTCCTGTGGTCGGGTGGCGACCCCCTGGCTCATTGTCCAGCTGCCGGGCATGCGGGTGCCTGGCTGGCATGGACGGCGTGGGGCTGGTGGCGAGCGCGCACCTGTGAGTGCATCTGAGGTGCACAAGCTCCCTTTTTTATGTGCTGTTGGGAGTTGGCTGTCTCTTTCTCTCTGGGCGGAGGCTTTTGTTTAAAGGTCGGGCAGAGACTTGTAATCACTGCCAGTTATTGGTTTCCCTCAGTGTACTAGCTAGTCTGCCTCTGTTGGTCTCCTGCTTCTGTCATCTTGTCTGCCATACTTTGCTATTATCCACCAGGTTTTTCCATCTGCCTCAGTTCTGCTTAGTATTGTTCGTGTTGGTTATTTACATCTGCCTTTTCTGTCAGTATTCTACACTTTCCATCGAGGTACGCCAGCGTCCCTTTTTCGGTCTCTAGTGAGAGTAGGGACCGCCACCCAGTTGCCCGCCTGGGGTTAACCAGGAGTGGAGGCAAGTAGGCAGGGACAGGGGTTGTAGGTGGGATCTAGGGCACCTGGGCTGACGTATCAAGGGTAGTAGACTGTAACATATTAACTGGCCCTTAAAATTGCTCTCCAATGGAGGCCATGAGTACCCTCGCAAGTCAGTTGCAGGATTCAGTGGTCGTGATCCAAGACCTGTCCGGTCGTATGGTGGCCCAGGAGCAGCGGGAGTAAGTGCATGTTTCTGCTGTCCCTTCTATTTCTGAGCCCAAGTGTTCTCTCCCTGAGATATTTTCAGGGGAGAGGAGTAAGTTTTTTGTTTTTCAGCAGGCATGTCGATTGTATTTTTGGATGCGGCCCCACTCCTCCAGCTCAGAATCCCAGAAAGTTGGATTGATTATGTCCTTACTTCGGGGTCCCTCTCAGACATGGTCTTACTCCTTACCTGAGAGTTCGGCTTGCCTGCAGTCATTTGATTTGTTTTTTCGGGAAGAGCAGTGGGTAGAGAACTGTTGCTCTAAATTTAGACTATATGCAGGTGAAACCTCTTGGAATGATAGCGCCCTTAAATATGTGTTTTTGTTGGGTCTTTCTGACGCTGTCAAGCATCTACTCATTTCTCATCCCGCTCCCGTGACACTCAATGATGCGTTGGAATTGGCGGTCAAAGCTGACAGGAGGCTGACATATAGGAAAGAGGGACGTCAGGCCCATAAGGCTAAGGAATCCAGCAGACCCGCTCCCACTTCTCCCATGCCAACTTCTGGTGCCGAGCCTATGGAAGTGGACCAGCTAAGTCCCAAGGAATGGCGACGGTTCCGGAAGACTCATTGTCTCTGCTTCTATTGTGGGAAAGCCGGACATTGTGTAGCGACCTGTCCTCAGAAGCGTCTACAACATCAGTCTCCAAACAGGCGAAAACTTCAGATCCTTGGCGATTTTTGGGAGGATCGCCTAGGATCACAGGTACTCCCTATGTTGTTGGTGCCTTGTCAGATTTGCTTCCAGAATTTCACTCAGTCTGGCAAAGCTTTTATTGATTTGGGTGCTGCCGCCAATTTGATTAGTTTAAGTTTTGTCAGACCTCTGATGACTGAATTCTCAGCATTAAAGATTCCCATACGCTTCACTAGTATTGATTCTACCCCTCTGTCTGCAGGTGTTGTACAGTGGAGGACTCCCATTTTACAGTTCACTGTGGGTGTTCTCCATTCTGAGAATCTGTCGTTCTTGGTAATGAAAAGGATGTCTGTGCTTGGTATGCCCTGTTTGGCACTGCACAACCCCGATTTGATTGGTCCACTGGGGAATTGACACATTGAAGGTTGTCCTGTCATAGTCACTTAGCTTCTATATCCATGTGTTCAGCAGATGCCTAACTTATTCCTAAATATTTATCTCATTTTCATGACATATTTTCCAAGAAACAGTCTGAGACTTTGCCTCCCCATAGGGAGCTGGATTAAGGTATTGATTTGATCCCCGACAGTCCCATCCCTAAGGAAGCCATTTTCAATTTGTCTGGGTGTGAGCACGAAACCTCTTAAGTGCTATATCTCAGAGTCTCTGGCCAAACGACATATCAGGCTGTCCAGGTCCCCTGCCAGGGCAGGCCTCTTCTTTGTAGAGAAGAAGGATGGGACATTGAGGCCTTGTGTGGATTATCGGGCTTTGAATAAAATTACAGCGAAGAACCAATGCTTCTTGACCCTGATTCCTGATTTATTGAATCAGGTGGTAGGGGCCAACTGGTTTTCCAAATTGGACTTAAGGGGGGGCTACAATTTAATTTGCATCTGAAAGGGAGATGAGTGTAAGACCGCGTTCAACACCTCGTTCGGACATTTTGAATGTCTAGTTATGCCCTTCGGACTTTGTATTGCCCCCGCTGTGTTCCAGGGATTTATGAACGCGGTCTTCCACGACTTCCTGGGGGTATTTTTAGTCATATATCTTGATGACATTCTAGTGTACTCCCCAGACCGGGATTCACATGTGTGGCACCTGAAGCTGGTTCTGACCCATTTGTGTGAGTACCAACTTTTTGTCAAATTTGAGAAATGCATTTTTAGTACTAAACAAGTGTCCTTCCTTGGTTATGTTATTTCACCCACGGAGATTCAAATGGAGTCTGATAAAGTGGCAGCAATCTCCCAATGGGTCGGACCAGATAATCTGAAAGCTCTCCAGCGATTTTTAGGTTTCGCAAATTTTTACTGTAAATTCATTAAAAATTATTCTGTTATTGCTCAACCCCTGACCGATCTTACCAAGTAGGGTGCCGACTTGGTAAGATGGTCGCCAGAGGACCTAGAGGCTTTTTGACATCTCAAAAGGGCGTTTACTGCTCGCCCGCTGCTAGTAGAGCTTGACGTCCGGCGACCATTCTTCATTGAGGTCGATGCATCTGAGGTGGGGGTGGGGGCGGTATTGTCTCAGGAAGTCAGCGGGAGATCTGTGTATAGTCCATGTGCATTCTTCTCGCGGTAGTTCAGTTCGGTGGAACATAACTACAATGTGGGTAATCTTGAGGTATTGGCGATTAAGTGGTCTCTAGAAGAGTGGCGTCACCATCTTAATGGGACAAAGCATCCCATTACCATGTATACTTATCATAAAAACTTGGTATATCTCGCCAATGCTAAGAGACTCACAGCTCGTCAGGCCAGGTGGGCGTTGTTTTTCGCCAGGTTTAGCCTAGTGGTTACATATATTCCAGGGGAGAAGAACATGAAGGCAGATGTCCTCTCACAGAGTTTCGGTTCACTGGTAAGTGAGACAGTGGCTCCCGAGAATATCTTGGCACCTGGGGTGGGGGTGGCAGCTGTAGAATCTGATCTCGTTCCTAATCTACAAAATTGTCAGCAGGACGCTCCGTTGGGGATGCCAGAAGGCAGATGGTTTGTGCCAGAGACCTTGCATCTTAGAGTTATTGAAGAGTCTCACTCATCGGTTCTTGCAGACCATCCGGGGGTCCAGGGGACTCTGAATCTTTGTACTAGACACTTATGGTGGCCAGGCATGTCTCGGGAGATCCGCGACTTTGTTAAGGGATGCTCTATCTGTGCACGCAGTAAAAGTCGTCGGCGTCATCCGAAGGGGACTCTGAGACCATTACCGGTGCCTTCTCATCCGCGGTCGCATTTATCGATAGATTTTATGACCGATCTACCTGAGTCTCAGAAGTTCACTACTATCCTAGTTGTTGTAGACCGTTTCTCTAAAATGGCACATTTTGTGGCGTTAAAGAAGCTACCTTCTGCGATAGAATTTTCCTAGATTTTTGTAAAAGAAATCATTTGTCTACACTGGGTTTCCATAAACATTGTATCTGATCGCGGTGTTCAATTTGTTGTGCAATTTTGGCGAGCCTTCTGTAGAAACCTGGGAACGTCGCTTTCCTTCTCTTCAGCATTACACCCGCAAACTAATGGTCAGACTGAGCGGAAGAACCAGGATTTAGTTCAATATTTACGGTTGTTTGCTAGCAAAAAGGCTCATTAGTGGGCAGAATTCCTTCAGGTGGGCTAAACAAACTTGTACTTGTTCTTTCACTGGGGTATCTCCATTCCTTTGCGTATATGGTTAGCATCCTCGCTTCCTTACAGCTATTTCTACTCTTTCTGCCTGTCCTGCAGCTGATAACACCACAGATGAGCTGCTGGGAGTATGGACAGAAGTACAGAAGAACCTGAAGCAACGGGGGCCCGTATGCAGTTGCGTAGTGGAAGGAGTCTGTCAGTATCTGAACCTTACCGGATGGGATAGAAAGTATATTTGTCTTCTAGAAATCTCAAATTGAAGGTTCCATCTTGGAAACTGGCGCCGCGCTACGTTGGTCCCTTTGTCATCACGCGTGTAGTAAACCCGCTTGCTTATGAAATTGATTTGCCAGCTACATGGAGGGTTCATAGGGTTTTTCATAAGTCATTGTTGAAGCCTTTTGTCCCATCGGTGATCATATCTTGATTGTAGACCTTTAAAGTTGTAGAATTTTTTGGCCTTTGAGTTCAAGACTATTTTGGCAGCTTTTAAAATTTCAAGATTACAGATTTGTCTGTATAATCCAGGTATTTCACAATAACAGGGCGTAGGTGGGATCTGGGATTAGGTGAAGCTCTATCTTCTGGTGCACGCAGGTCCGGACTCAAGCGGTGGGCACGCTCAATTTTAGAAACATGATTAATGCCCAAAGCATTTTGAATTCCTCGTTCACAGAGAAGATGTACATCTTTTTGAAGATAGCTTTCAGGGACACCTATTATACGAAGATTATTTTGGCGTGATCGGTTGTCCAGGTCTTCTAAATGGTCCCAAAGCTTCTTGTTCTCTAGGATGATGCCATCAAGTTGTATATTTATAGATCCATGTTCTGACTCCTGAGAGTCTAGTTTGAGTTCCACTTTATTCAGTCGTGTGCCATGGTGTAATAACTCCTCCTGGAATTGGTGTAGTGATCCAGAAACCGTGTGCGCCAATGTCTCCTGGATATCTGGTGAAATTATTTTGGCCACTTCAATTGCCAGCATTCTATAGTCTATTATAGGAGCATCTCCTTCAGCAGTGCCCCCGTAGCAAGACTGGGTAGGGGGGAGGCGGGGATGCCAGTTGGTGAGAGTTGTTGTCGCCCTATGTCTCCATACTGTGGGAGGTCTTTGTGGTGACATTTGTTTTCTTTATTTTATTGTGGCCTATTTTTAGAATAAAGTCCTCCATAAGTTTTAAAGTTGGTTGGTCAGAAAGTGGACGATTTGCTATGAAGCCACTGCCCTTTCTATAAGATGGATGTTGTTTGTCAGGGGGCACACAACTGATGGGTGTAGTTGTTCCAGGATTTTAGTCCCACTAGCAACAGATAGGACTCTGCAGGTAACTGATGGGGGTAGTAGTTCCAGGATTTTAGTCCCAGTAGCAGGAGAAAAGACTCTGCAGGCAACTGATGGGGGTAGTAGTTCCAGGATTCTAGTCCCAGTAGGAGCAGATAAGACCAATAACAGTGTAGTGGTCAGTGTGTCTTTTTAACTTTCCCCATGTTGTTTTTACAGCCTTCAGGAGGGGTAGGGGATGGCTGGACTGTCTCTCTGGATGGAGCACTGGCTCTGCTGGATGCTACACCTCCTTATCTCTGGAGATGTTTATGGGGGCAGTGAGTAGGGCTCAGCAGGCACTAGAGAAGCTGCTGTGACTGTGTTCCTGAATAGAGATAAGCGAGTATACTCGCTAAGGCACATTACTCAAGCTAGTAGTGTTTTAGCCGAGTATCTCCCCACTCGTCTCTAAAGATTCGGGGACTTGTGCGGGTGACAGGTGAGTTGTGGCGGGGAGCGGGGGGGGGGGGGGAGCTGGGGGGAGAGAGAGATCTCCCCTCCGATCCTCTCCGCTCTCGCTCTCCCCCGCCGGCCCCCGAATCTTTAGAGACGAGCGGGAAGAAACTCGGCTAAGGCACTACTCGCTCGAATGCCTTAGAGAGTATACTCGCTCATCTCTAGTATTGAATGATGGTTTTTATGCTGAACTAAAAATCATCTTTGAAACAAAAAGTTCACGATAGTAGCATATACACACAATGTTTATCACTCAAAAGCCATTGTTTTAACAAATGTTGAGAAATAATTGTTGTGTAAAAGAGTTTTAACTGTGCAGACACGGGAACATATTCATCAAATCTCGCAAGACGTTCATAAAATGTTATATACATGCGTCAAGATGTCACACAGTATATGAAAAAAAAATGTTAGATTATAATCACCTAAGCAAAAACTTGTGTCATAAACACAAATGAATCCATCAACACCACGCAAAGATTTAAAGATGAATAATCAAAGAAAATGTGTAAAGAGGGATATCCCAACAGATTCATAGGAGCTCTGATAAGATACATTCTTCTGCTAATGTATAGCAGGTTACGTCATAGAACCCATAAAAATTTGTCCTAGCTTGGGGATAGTAAATCAAGCGCCCATATATGCAGCATTCAAAAATCAAAATATACATCCAGATTAGCACTAACTAATTGGAGCTAAATAAGCCAATTCACAGAACTTCTCCTGCCCCTGCCTGGCTGACCCGCCAGGCAAACAGATCTAATAATTAACACTTTTGGGACTCACCAATTGCTTGTATGTTTTAAACACAAGCTGAACTGACGAAGGGGTTATCCCCGAAACGCGTTTTCATAAGCTGATCACGTACTTTATTAAATAAAAGGAGAAGTTCCCCAAACCTTTGGTCACTTCCTATTTGCTTTAACCTGGAGCGCTGCGCCTTCTCCACTGCCTTTTTTTTAGTCCTATTCTATATTGCGTCCTCCGGACATGCAACCTCAAAAACACAAACAAAAGGCACAACTGTGCAAAAGGAAGCAAAAGCTAAGGGGAATTCTCTCCCTATCGTCCCCTAACCCGGGAGGGGGCCCTGCCTACTCGGCAGACGGACCGCACTGACAAGTGCGAGCCCGCACGCGCGCCTGGGCCACTGACCAGTCCCTGTCAGGGAGCCCTGAAACAACAGAAAGGAAAAAAACAGAAAACCAAACAAAGCCTAAAAGAGCTTAGATAGGAGCTGCAGCCAAGGTGTGTTCCTCTGTCGCTGTCCAAAGGTAACTGAAGCATTGACCAGCACAAGAGATCATGCTGGCACTGTTTAAGTAGGAGCCAAGCTACTCAGCACCAGGTGCTGACTGACATTACTCCTGCAACTACCACACCCCTCAGCTCCAGGAGAAGCAAGGGCACACCCAAAACCTGGTCTGGCCTGCAAGCAAAGTGCAGGCCTCAGAACGGCTGCAACATTCTAGTCCTATTCTCAGGTGGTGCGTCATCTGGTCAGGCAGCACCTCCATTATTGAAGTTACCACTTCACTCTCTTCACCACTTATATAGTATCATTGTTCACAACAAACACAACTGCACTGGTTTTGCTCCACCCCTCTTTTTCCTCATTGCGCATAAATATTAACAATAACACAGCATCAATCGACCACACATAGGAACACCCAAATGTGTATTCATTCTAGAGCAGGTGAACATCGTGAAGAAACACATATTCAAAATTAACAATATATGTAGACCTTCAACCAAAGGGCACTCTGCACAACTGTCTCCTACGCTTCCTATACAATCAATAAAAATTCTCAATAACCCAGGATCAATCAACCGCACATAAGAATGCCCGCATAATAGGAGTACATAACCCAAATGTTCATTCATACTAGCACGAGATCACCTGAAAAAATCACGAAAAACGTGAGAAATGTAACCAACGGGATTGTTATATATATATATATATATATATATATATATATATATATATTCCTTAAGAAAAATACATATATCTTTGATATTAATTGTATTAGTAAAATGTAAGTAGGAAGCATTCTCAAATACCAAAAATATGAAGATGTCAAGTCTCAAAATGCCTCCTAAATCATTCAAAAGCATCAATAATCTAATTCCACATGAGCTTTTGGACACCCTTATTTACCCTGAGGGACGATTTGTCTTACTTAGGCTGCCTGCAGACAGGCGGAAATTCCACGGCGGGATTCCCTGCAGAATTTCCTCCCATACACGCCTGCATAGGATTGCATTACAGCACGCAAACCTATGCAGACGGCCACGAGCCCCGCACAGAAACGTCACTCCCCGGCCGCCGACTCTGCTCTGCTCATGCGCCGGCTGCCCGACAGCCGGCCCATGAAAGATCCGGAGCTACGGGTGCGGGTGAGTGCTGTGCTACTCTCTGCAGGCGCTCGGGTCGGGTCCCGCTGCGAGAATTCTCGCAGCCGGATCCGACCCGGCCGTCTGCAGGCGGCCTTAAGGTCTTACTCTGGGACAGATTGTTCACTCTTGTGAACTGGTACCTTCTCAATCAGAGGCCAATGTGGGGGTGTGGGGGGGTGGGGGGGAATCTATTTTGACTCAATTGGTGGACTTTGCAGAGGGAGTGGTGGTTCAAGGAGGTGACTTTAACTTTCCAGTGGATCCAACAGCAGCCCGCTCCACATTTCGTGAAAATCACCCTTTTGCGCAAATCCGATCTTTTACCAAGTCCCTCCAATGACATCAGCTAGGAGACATATGAAGGGTGTTATATACCAAAGACAGAGATTATACCTACTTCTCCCCTTCTCGGACAGATAACCTCTGTGTATAAACTTGGAACACATCTGTTCAAGACGAGGGTCAACAAGATCCTCATTTACAATCCGCCTCACTCTAACTAGCTGACTCCAAAGTAGGGAATTCAGGATACTATGAGGATGATAACTCTGAAAAACCAACAGGCTATTTCTATCAGTCGGTTTAACAAATAAGTCAGTAATCAGATTATTGTCTTTACATGAAAGCAGAGCATTGAAAATGGGATTCTGTTTTACTGTCTCACAGCTTTTGAAATCACATCTCAACTTTTTGTATAATGTCCTCTAAGCTTTCTATATAATGTTATCTATGCTGCTATTTCTCTGTATAGGAGAGAAAATTATAGGGAGTAGAATCTCCTCTACTCTGTTTGTTGTATATGGGAATGATTTTTTGATGGTGGCTGCCCAATGCAATTGTTGTCAGTGTCAGAGCATGATCCAACCATGTAGCTGTACTAATCTCCGCTTTAACTACTGAAGTTATTGACCCTTTGCAATCCAATTTTGGATTCAGGGTTTCCTAGGAGGTTTTCTCTTTCTGCCATTATACAATGGCGCCATCTGCTGGCTAGAGCCAGTATTGCGGTATATGACATTCTGGAGAGGCCCCCGACAACAAAACGGCCAGTAATTTACAGTAAAAATACTCTGCCGGACGTCTTCCAACATCAAAGCTGTACAGGCTTCAATCAGAATGTGTTTAGACGTCAGACAGTGGATTGGAAAGGGTTAAGTGTTTGTCTACCAGACAATAGGTCTATACGGGAGACTGTTCTGTGGCGTGAAGAATAGAACGAGTACTCCCTTGTAGATGCATTGAGACATCGGAAGGTGTCACATAATGCCACCCTCCGTAACCAGTTGCCTAATGAAGCGCCTTTCTTTGCGGTTTGATGTGTGGTGTCAATAGGACTTTCTGGCACTAAATTAAAGTCCCCACAAAAAATCAACGAGCCTTTTGTCACCTGAGTTATTTTTTTTGTAAGTTTGTTCTTGAATTTAATTTGTTTTTGGTTTGGGACATAGGTATTGATTATTGTAACCAATGTGTCATGGAATATAAAGTGTTAAGTTTTAGAATGCAAAAAGTGTGTTTCTTACCTTGTATTGGACTATTGACCCTTAAATAGAAGACTAAAACCTATGCTTTGTAGTGTCAGGAACTAGGATTTTAAGATAAGAAGTCAATAGACAAATTAAATAAGGCTAAGCTATGTTAACAGAGAAGACACACAACTATTGCAGAAATGTTGTCTAATGCAACAGCAATATCCTGACTTAGGTAATTTCTATGTCTGAGACGGGCCTTAAGAGCTATGAGAATATAATGTCAATATAGATGTCAATAAGTCTTAAGATCAATAAGTATTTTCACCTTTGTAACAGTAAACTACGTAACACCAATCTTTGTACCAAGCAACATTTGGATACACCCTCTTCTTTCTGTATAAGAGTTGGCAATGTTGATAATAAAGTAGAATTCATTGAGTTCTCATGGAGAAGTGTCTTGACATAACATGGAGGGATTTCATGCTATTGATAGATAATAGCTAGCAAATCTTCTCATCACAGGCTTCCATATCTACCAATTTGGCACCTGGCAACGAGGTCATCAGATCGGTACCGGTGTGGTCCGATAACAAATGTATCTCTCAAATGAGCCAACCAAGGCTTTATAGCGGCCCTTAGGGTCGCATATTTGTTTCTCTACAATAAATGGGGAAGTATCCTTAAATGCTACCATGACCCCTGCCTGCTTCTTGGGTCCACAAGCAAACACAATCTGTGGATATTTTTTATGTGACATTCGGACACTGTCTGTGTCTAGCAAATGCGTCTCCTCAATACATACTATATCGGCGTTACTATAGGATGCTTCTTTCCAGACGGATCTTCTCTTATATGGAGAGTTCAGACCATTGGCGTTCAGAGATAGTAATTTCGTAGCCATTTCTGCAGTGACAACGATTGGATCCGCAGAGCAGGAGAGTAGAAGTAGTAGACAATGCCTGTTAAAACAAAACTACAACAAAAACATACAAAAGACATGCTAGATATCTCAAGCAAGTGGTGTAGTAAACCAGATATAGGAGTTTTGCTGCACAAGAGATGGCAAGACCCTAAAGGGTAAGCAGGACAAGCTGGTGCTTGTACTCTCGTTTGGGGTATGAAAGTTCGCTGGAGTATGCGGACACTCTGTCAAGCAGTATCTGTAATACAGCGGGACCAGAATGGTATGGTCTTCAGTAGAGATGAGCGAGCACCAAAATGCTCGGGTGCTCGTTACTCGGGACGAAATTTTCGCTATGCTCGAGGGTTCGTTTCGAGTAACGAACCCCATTGAAGTCAATGGGCGACCCGAGCATTTTTGTATATCGCCCATGCTCGCTAAGGTTTCCATTTGTGAAAATCTGGGCAATTCAAGAAAATGATGGGAACGACACAGCAACGGATAGGGCAGGCGAGGGGCTACATGTTGGGCTGCATCTCAAGTTCCCAGGTCCCCCTATTAAGCCACAATAGCGGCAAGAGTGGGACCCCCCCCTCCCAACAACTTTGACTTCTGAAAAGCCCTCATTAGCAATGCATACCTTAGCTAAGCACCACACTACCTCCAACAAAGCACAATCACTGCCTGCATGACAGTCCGCTGCCACTTCTCCTGGGTTACATGCTGCCCAACCCCCCCACCCCCACCCCCCGCACAACACAGTGTCCACAGCGCACACTAAAGTGTCCCTGCGCAGCCTTCAGCTGCACTCATGCCACACGCTGGCCTCATTGCCACACCACCCTCATGTCTATTTATAAGTGCGTCTGCCATGAGGAGGAACCGCAGGCACATACTGCAGAGGGTTGGCACGGCTAGGCAGCGACCCTCTTTAAAAGGGGCAGGGCGATAGCCCACAATGCTGTACAGAAGCAATGAGAAATATAATCGTGTGCCACCGCCATCAGGAGCTGCACACGTGGGCATAGCAATGGGGAACCTATGTGCCACACACTATTCATTCTGTCAAGGTGTCTGCATGCCCCAGTCAGACCGCGTTTTTTTATAAATAGTCACAGGCAGGTACAACTCCGCAATGGGAATTCCGTGTGCACCCACAGCATGGGTGGCTCCCTGGAACCCACCGGCTGTACATAAATGTATCCCATTGCAGTGCCCTGGACAGCAGAGCTAACGTCAGATTAAATGCAGGTGGGCTTCGGCCCACACTGCATGCCCCAACCTGACCGGGGTTTTTAATTCATAGACGCAGGCAGGTACAACTCCCTATTGTGAAGTCCCTGTGGACCGACAGCATGGGTGGGTGCCAGGAAGCCACCGGCGGTACATAAATATATGCCATTGCATTGCCCATCACAGCTGAGGTAATGTCATGTTAAATGCAGGTGGGCTTCGGCCCACACTGCATGCCCCAGTCAGACTGGGGTTCTTTAGAAGTGGACGCATGCAGTTACAACTCCGTGTGGACCCACAGCATGGGAGGGTCCCTGGAACCCACCGACGGTACATAAATATATCCGATTGCAGTGCCCAGCACAGCTGAGGTAATGTCATGTTTAATGCAGGTGGGCTTCGGCCCACACTGCATGCCCCAGTCAGACTGGGGTTCTTTAGAAGTGGACACATGCAGTTACAACTCCGTGTGGACCGACAGCATGGGTGGGTGCCAGGAAGCCACCGGCGGTACATAAATATATCCCATTGCATTGCCCATCACAGCTGAGGTAATGTCATGTTTAATGCAGGTGGGCTTCGGCCCACACTGCATGCCCCAGTCAGACTGGGGTTCTTTAGAAGTGGACACATGCAGTTACAACTCCGTGTGGACCGACAGCATGGGTGGGTGCCAGGAAGCCACCGGCGGTACATAAATATATCCCATTGCAGTGCCCAGCACAACTGATGTAACGTCAGCTTTAATGCAGGTGGGCAAAAAATTAATTGGATTACACTGTAGGCAAGGGCCCAAAAAAATTGGTGTACCAACAGTACTAATGTACGTCAGAAAAATTGCCCATGCCCAACCAAGAGGGCAGGTGAAACCCATTAAATCGCTTTGGCTAATGTGGCTTAATTTGTAACTAGGCCTGGAGGCAGCCCAGTTTAAATAAAAATTGGTTCAGGTGAAAGTTTCAACGCTTTAATGAGCATTGAAAAGTATAAAAATTGTTTACAAAAATTATATGACTGAGCCTTGTGGGCCTAAGAAAAATTGCCCGTTCGGCGTGATTACGTCAGGTTTCAGGAGGAGGAGCAGGAGGAGGAGGATGCATATTATACACAGATCGATGAAGCTAAAAGGCCCACGTTTTTGATGGTGATAGAGAACAATGCTTCCATCCGCAGGTGCAGCCTACGTATTGTTTAGGTATCGCTGCTGTCCGCTGGTGGAGAAGAGAAGTCTGGGGAAATCCAGGCTTTGTTCATCTTCATGAGTGTAAGCCTGTCGGCACTGTCGGTTGACAGGCGGGTACGCTTATCTGTGATGATTCCCCCAGCCGCACTAAACACCCTCTGTGACAAGACGCAAGCCGCAGGACAAGCAAGCACCTCCAGGGCATACAGCGCGAGTTCAGGCCACGTGTCCAGCTTCGACACCCAGTAGTTGTAGGGGGCAGAGGCGTCACGGAGGACGGTCGTGCGATCGGCTACGTACTCCCTCACCATCCTTTTACAGTGCTCCCGCCGACTCAGCCTTGACGGGAGCGGTGACACAGTCTTGCTGGGGAGCCAGAAAGCTGTCAAAGGCCTTAGAGAGTGTTCCCTTGCCTGTGCTGTACATGCTGCCTGATCTCCGTGCCTCCCCTGCTACCTGGCCCTCGGAACTGCGCCTTTGGCCACTAGCGCTGTCGGATGGGAATTATACCATCAGTTTGTCCGCCAGGGTCCTGTGGTATAGCGTCACTCTCGAACCCCTTTCCTCTTCGGGTATGAGAGTGGAAAGGTTCTCCTTATACCGTGGGTCGAGCAGTGTGTACACCCAGTAATCCGTAGTGGCCAGAATGCGTGTAATGCGGGGGTCACGAGAAAGGCATCCTAACATGAAGGATGTACGCAACACATGGCTGTCCTCACTAGGAAGATCACTTTCAGGATCCTCCCCCTCCTCCTCCTCCTCCTCCTCAGGCCATACACGCTGAAAGGATGACAGGCAAGCAGCATGGGTATCCTCAGCAGTGGGCCAAGCTGACTCTTCCCCCTCCTCCTCCTCCTCCTCATGCTCCTCCTCCTCCTCCTCAACGCGCTGAGATATAAACAGGAGGGTGCTCTGACTATCCAGCGACATACTGTCTTCCCCCGCCTCTGTTTCCGAGCGCAAAGCGTCTGCCTTTATGCTTTGCAGGGAACTTCTCAAGAGGCATAGCAGAGGAATGGTGACGCTAATGATTGCAGCATCACCGCTCACCATCTGGGTAGATTCCTCAAAGTTTCCAAGGACCTGGTAGATGTCTGCCAACCAGGCCCACTCTTCTGTAAAGAATTGAGGAGGCTGACTCCCACTGCGCCGCCCATGTTGGAGTTGGTATTCCACTATAGCTCTACGCTGCTCATAGAGCCTGGCCAACATGTGGAGCGTAGAGTTCCACCGTGTGGGCTCGTCACACAGCAGTCGGTGCTCTGGCAGATGAAACCGATGTTGCAGGGTGCGCAGGGTGGCAGCGTCCGTGTGGGACTTGCGGAAATGTGCGCAGAGCCGGCGCACCTTTCCGAGCAGGTCTGACAAGCGTGGGTAGCTTTTCAGAAAGCGCTGAACCACCAAATTAAAGACGTGGGCCAGGCAGGGGCGCAAGCCAGCGGTCGGTCTGCTCTGTCAGACCCTGCAGCAGTTCGTGGGCCATGTGCCTCTTCTCTCCTAAGCTGAGTAGTTTCAGCACGGCCTGCTGACGCTTGCCCACCGCTGTGCTGCCGTACCGTGCGACACCGACTGCTGGCGTCGTGCTGCTGCTGACACATCTTTATTGCGAGACAGAGGTTGCGTAGGAGGAGGAGGAGGAGGGTGGTTTAGTGGAGGAAGCATACACCGCCGCAGATACCACCACCGAGCTGGGGCCCGCAATTCTGGGGGTGGGTAGGACGTGAGCGGTCCCAGGCTCTGACTCTGTCCCAGCCTCCACTAAATTCACCCAATGTGCCGTCAGGGAGATATAGTGGCCCTGCCCGCCTGTGCTTGTCCACGTGTCCGTTGTTAAGTGGACCTTGGCAGTAACCGCGTTGGTGAGGGCGCGTACAGTGTTGCGGGAGACGTGGTCGTGCAGGGCTGGGACGACACATCGGGAAAAGTAGTGGCGACTGGGAACTGAGTAGCGCAGGGCCGCCGCCGCCATCATACCTTTGAAAGCCTCCGTTTCCACAACCCTATATGGCAGCATCTCCAGGCTGATAAATTTCGCTATGTGCACGTTTAATGCTTGAGCGTGCGGGTGCGTGGCGGCGTACTTGCGCTTGCGCTCCAACACTTGCGCTAGCGATGGCTGGATGGTGCGCTGAGAGACATTGGTGGATGGGGCCGAGGACAGCGGAGGTGAAGGTGTGGGTGCAGGCCAGGAGACGGTAGTGCCTGTGTCCTGAGAGGGGGGTTGGATTTCAGTGGCAGGTTGGGGCACAGGGGGTGAGGCAGCGGTGCAAACCGGAGGTGGTGAACGGCCTTCGTCCCACCTTGTGGGGTGCTTGGCCATCATATGTCTGCGCATGCTGGTGGTGGTGAGGCTGGTGGTGGTGGCTCCCCGACTGATCTTGGCGCGACAAAGGTTGCACACCACTGTTCGTCGGTCGTCTGCACTCTCAGTGAAAAACTGCCAGACCTTTGAGCACCTCGGCCTCTGCAGGGTGGCATGGCGCGAGGGGGCGCTTTGGGAAACAGTTGGTGGATTATTCAGTCTGGCCCTGCCTCTACCCCTGGCCACCGCACTGCCTCTTCCAACCTGCCCTGCTGCTGCTGCACTTGCCTCCCCCTCTGAAGACCTGTCCTCAGTAGGCTTAGCAAACCAGGTGGGGTCAGTCACCTCATCGTCCTGCTGCTCTTCTTCCGAATCCTCTGTGCGCTCCTCCCTCGGACTTACTCCAATTACTACTACCTGATAGACAACGGTGTCTCATCGTCATCGTCCTCCTCACCCACTGAAAGCTCTTGAGACAGTTGCCGGAAGTCCCCAGCCTCATCCCCCGGACCCCGGGAACTTTCCAAAGGTTGGGCATCGGTCACGACAAACTCCTCCAGTGGGAGAGGATTCCGAACCATTGCTGCCCAGTCTGGGCAGGGGCCCGAGAACAGTTCCTGGGAGTCTGCCTGCTCCTCAGAATGTGTCATTGTAATGGAGTGAGGAGGCTGGGAGGAAGGAGGAGCAGCAGCCAGAGGATTCAGAGTTGCAGCAGTGGACGGCGCAGAATTCTGGGTGGTCGATAGATTGCTGGATGCACTTTCTGCCATCCACGACAGGACCTGCTCACACTGCTCATTTTCTAATAAAGGTCTACCGCGTGAACCCATTACTTGTGAGATGAATGTGGGGATGCCAGAAACGTGCCTCTCTCCTAATTCCGCAGCAGTCGGCTGCGATACACCTGGATCAGGAGCTCGGCCTGTGCCCACACCCTGACTTGGGCCTCTGCGTCCCCGCCCGCGTCCACATCCTCTAGGCCTACCCCTACCCCTCAGCATGCTGTATTACCAGTAGTGCAGAAACAGAACGCTGTAATTAAATGTGCCGCTTATTGGCCTGTGGTTGGAGGCTGACTTCGCTTACGGAACGCACAGCAGAGGCAGGAAAGAATTTTGCGCAAGCCTGCTGTAACACTTAGCTGGCTGCGTATGAATTAGGACAACTACCCCCAGCAGAGACGCAGTACAGTCAGGACGGTCACAGGCAGCCCAAATAGATTTTTTTTCCCAAATTTTTTTTGGAAAAGCCCACTGCCTATATAGACTGGATATGTCTTTCACTGTTCCTGCCTCACCACCACTACTGGCCCTGGACTATGTAAAATTACTGCAGGATGCAATGCTCTGGACGCAATGCTCTGCACGGCCGATATACAAAAAAAAAAAAAAAGTGCAACACTGCAAAAAGCAGCCTCAATAGTACTGCGCACGATCAGATGTGGCCCTAAGAAGGACCATTGGGGTTCTTGAAGCCTAAAATCAATCCTAACACTCTCCCTATAGCAGCTCCGGCATCAGCAGCACTTTCCCTGATCTCTGTCAGAATGCATCTGTGGCGAGCCGCGGGAGGGGCCGATTTATATACTCGGGTGACACCTGATCTCGCCAGCCACTCACTGCAGGGGGGTGGTATAGGGCTTGACCGTCGCAGGGGGAAGTTGTAGTGCCTTCCCTGTCTTTCTATTGGCCAGAAAAGAGATGAAAGTGAAAGTAACTCGAACATCGCGTGGTGCTCGCCTCTAGTAACGAGCATCTCAAACACGCTAATACTCGAACGAGCATCAAGCTCAGACGAGTACGTTCGCTCATCTCTGATCTTTACATCTAGATTTAGTAAAGATATTGATCTATAATTATTGCATTGAGTAGAGTCTTTACTATCTTTATGTATTAGGGTAATATGTCTGCTGTAGCATATTGTCAGACCATCAGGTCCTGGACACTTGCCACTAGGGAAGCTAGTTATAATCTCAATAACTTCATCTTGGCTAACGGGTGTTAGTAATTTTGCAGATTCCTCCGGACTTAGTGAGGGTAGGATCAGATCTTTCAGAAACTTATCCATTCTTTTATATTTATCTTCTGAAGCCGTTTTTGTTAATCCCTCATCAAGATTGTAGAGTTTAGTATAATAGGTTTGAAAAGCTGCAGCTATACCTTGTGTAGTTGTATTTTTCCCCAGTTTCTGTCTTAAAGGGGTTGTCCCGTGAAATCAAGTGGGGTTATACACTTCTGTATGGGCATATTAATGCACTTTGTAATATACATCGTGCATTAATTATGAGCCATACAGAAGTTATACACTTACCCACTCCGTTGCTGGCGTCCCCGTCTCCATGGCTCCGACTAATTTCTGTATCTTGTGCCTTCTTTAGACGCGCTTGCGCTGTCCAGTCTTCTGCTCTGTTGAATGGGGCCGCTCCGGCGTGCTCGCGCTGGAGAGCTGGTCTGCGCATGGTCATCGTAGCTCCGCCTCCGTCACGTGGTGCCGATCAGCCAATTAGGTGGCGGTAATCGGCAGTGGAACGCAAGACAGGAGAAGATAATCCACGGTGCACCACGGGTGCACCATGGGAAAAAACCGCGGTGCACCTTGGGAAAGGACTGGCGGACATCTTTAAAAGAAGAAACTGCCCGAACGAGGATGCAGGTAAGCGATTTTTTTTTTTTAAATAACAAAGGGATTGTTTTTAATGGGGCACAATGTGGGGGTATGTAGAAAAAAAATTTTTGATTTTGCCACGGGACAACCCCTTTAATTTCTTTGATAAAGGTTTTTTCTCTCGCCTTTTTTATGAGCGAGGACATTAGTTTACCGCCCTTGTCACCATGTGCATAGATCTTATGTTTATATATCATGTGCGATCTGATAAACTTCTTGTCTAATAAGCGTTTGAGTTGGTCTCTGAGGGAATTAAGTTCCGGTTGGACCCTTTCTAATGTTGATAGCTTTCTCTTCTGTTCCAAGAATGCAATCTTTGCTATTATATCATGCATTTCCTTTTGTTTTTGTTTCTTGAGTATGGAACCTATAGAGACAAAAATGCCTCTGACAAAGGCTTTATGTGTTTCCCAAATAACGGGGAAGTTGTGTTGTCTCTTGAATTAATTTCAAAGAATTCTGCTAAGCCTTTATTTATCTCTTGTCTAGTATCCTCACTCCTCAGTATAGACTCGTTCTGGCGCCACCTCCACTCGCCTAAAGTGTTTGGTAGGATATTTAAAGGGGTTGTCTCGCGGCAGCAAGTGGGGTTATACACTTCTGTATGGCCATATTAATGCACTTTGTAATATACATCGTCATACAGAAGTTATACACTTACCTGCTCCGTTGCTAGCGTCCCCGTCTCCATGGATCCGTCTAATTCTGATGTCTTCTTGCTTTTTTAGACGCGCTTGCGCTGTGCGGTCTTCTCCCCTTCTGCTCGGTCCAGGCACGAGCGGTGTTCTGGCTTCGCCCCCTTCTACGCATCATCGCGTAGCTCCGCCCCGTCACGTGTGCCGATTCCAGCCAATCAGGAGGCTGGAATCGGCAATGGACCGCACAGAGCCCATGGTGCACCATGGGAAAGGACCCGCGGTGCATCGTGGGTGAAGATCCCGGCGGCCATCTTGGTGAAGGAAGAAGAAGGAAGAAAGAAAACGTCGCAGAGCGGGGATTCGGGTAAGTAATATGTTTTTTTTTTATTTTAACACATCCATTGGGGTTGTCCTGCGCCTCTTTGAGGCTTTCTGCGAGACCTGGGACCTACCCCGTGAAGAATCCAGAAGTGGGTTTAGCGTAACATTAAAATCACGACCTAGTATTATGTTTCTTAAGGCAAAGGATTTCAGCATGTTGATTGTGTCGATTAGCCATTTAGTTTGATGTGTGTTAGGAGCGTATATATTTGCTAGCATGTAGTGTATTCCATATATTGTGCCTCTAACAAAAATGTACCGGCCCTCCGAGTCTGCGTATTGTTGTTCAATGTGAAAGGGGAGGCCCTTGTGGATAGCTATGGATACCCCTTTTGATGCTGAGGTGGGGTTACAGCTGTGATACCATTGTGAAAAATAATTTTTTGGGAGAGTGGGAATTTTATTGCTTTTAAAATGCGTTTCTTGAAGAAACACTACCTTAGTATTAGACTTTCTCAATAACCATATTACATGGTGACTTTTTTTGGTGAGTTTAAGCCTTTCACTTTGAAGGAGGAGACAGTTGTTCTTTCTATTTGATAAGATGATTTTGTTTTCTGGCAGGTCATGTTATTTGGGAAACAATGGTAGGGTGAGGAGGAATTGAGTGTCCGGCTGGCACAATAGTGTCAGCTCAGAAACTAAATATAACTAAAAGGAACTGAGTGGGGAACTCAGCCCACTTGACCAAATAAAATACTTTGTCAACTTTAGGAACTAAAAACTGCTTGAATAATTTGTAGAGAACTGAAAACGCCCCAGCACCACCACAAGATAAATCATTGGTGCCGGCACCTTTTCTGACGATGAACTGACCCATAAACTAGAAAATTTATGTTCTTGTACATAGGAGTCTCACCTAAATGGAGTGTTCCTCCAGTTGTGGAATGCTAAGCGCCCCCTCCGATGTGTCCAAGCCCCCTCAAGTGGAAAACTACATCCTGTCCAGACGGTCGGCGCGGTCCAACTTGGAGAGAGAGCAGAGGGGAGAGAGCGGGAAAGAAAGAGAGCAAAGGGAGGAAGACAAAGCTGAAAAACAACCATCATACGCCTCATCTTTCATCCCCTACGGCTTAACATCAAACATTATCAACTTAATGCAGTAATATCAATAATCGGTTCACAGAGTTCCACCACCATAAGCCCCTTAAGGCAACGCGTCAGGCGGAGGGCCCCAGGGGGCCGACCCCCATACAGCCCCCGGGAGCCCCACACGCCGCCCCACCCCACTAAGTTAGCCTGCAGTACAGAGTGGCCCAAGACCCAGAGGAAAGGCCAATACCCCGCCTACCAAGTCCCGCACCACCGGCCACCCCACAGCGTCTTGACTGTGGTATCACTCCGCTCAACCACCCATCATCCGGTCACCCCATCATCAGCTGAGGTTTATCACTGCACTGTCTATTATCTTCTTTAGTTAACCTTTACCCTCTTGTATTGAAGAATGGGTGTGTTAGGTCATTATATTTTAGTGATTGTTGTAATCTGGAAGAATTTAGTATTGCGTTCGTATCAATGAATGAGAGCAGCCGACAAATTACATCTCTTGGTGGGTCCGCTGCCTTGGGTTTGGGTCTGATTGCTCTGTGGATTTGCTCTATCTGAATGCGTGCAGCCCTCTCCTCTCCCAACAGTTCGGTGAACAGTTCACCTGCAACTTTTCAGAGTGATTCTGCAGCCCAACACTCAGATAGCCCTTTAATCCGTACATTGCATCGACGGCGTCTGTTTTCTTGATCTTCTAAAAGTGTGAGAGCACGATCAAGGTATGAGCGGTGAACTCCTACTACTTGAGAAGTGACTTTCGCATGTTTGATAATTACTGAGCATGACCCTTCAAGTTCTTCTACTCTGTGCCTTATATGTTGGAGTTTGGATTTTATGTCAGCTTGTTCGGTCATTATTGGTTGAGTAACCTTGAGAAGAGCTTTCTGAAGAAATGATTTAGAGATTTGTGCCCCCAACTCGCTCTCCAACTCTGAGTCTTGCGGGGCCTGTTCTGCCATGTATTGCGTTGGTTGTGGTCTTGAAATGGGGTCTGGCGACGGCGCGCTCTTTTTTTTTTTTTAGAAAGTTCTGCATATCTGCTTGATTCTTTTGTCTCCTCGGGGTGTCAGGAGGGTCGCTGCTGCACTCTCTAATGCCCTTCACCATCTCCCATCCCTATTGTATGCAAGTAGATTAAATAATTTCTAAGTTCTTGGAGTAGATCTTGGTGCGTAAACCTGTTAATCTTGCCTTAGGTGACAAGGCACTGCCCTCTACATAGTCCATATTCAAAATTTGTTTACTGCCCAAAGGCAGCAGAGAAAAAATAGAAAAGGGTCCTGGAAAAATTGTTAGAGTTTAGAACTTAGCAGGAAGTTCTGGAAAAATTGGAGCTGCGATCTCAAAATGTCCCTTGTTTGAATATACAGTATACACTGGATTTATTGCAAGGATTAATAATCCACTCTGGTGTGCCCTTTGTCTTCTGTTGGATTATTTAAAAAAGCCAAGGAGAGAGAGGGATGTGCTGGTGCGGCTGAGCAGGAAGGTCCGGACATGGGGGGGAAAGAGAAGGAGGGGCGGGGTTTCGGGGTGGACTCATAATGGCGCCCGGATTTATTGTTTTGATTGCCACTTTGAGCAAGGCCTCCAGTGACACCGAGTATCACCGCTAATCCAACTGATCACCCCCTCAGGCACCCCGCTCACCCCTTCCAGCGCCTCCTCTGATTCAGCTTCAGCGGCGCCGTATGCCGGTGTGACCGTTCCGAGCCTCTCCCCACCGCCGCCTCCATCCAGTTTCCACATCTGCCAGGTAAGGCAGGCCTGCCGCCTCCGCAGGCCGCTTTTTTTTCCCATCTGGAAATTTGGGCCGCGGCTTTGACTGTACTGGTAGGCCCTGATTTTCTTATGTGGCCGTATCTGGTGTGGAGCTTCTCTTTCCTGCAGGGATAATGTTCTAGTTATCAGACAAGACATCTGAGGGTCTGGAGTTGCCAAAAGATGTTTATTTTCTTCTTTGGCTGAGGAGCCCTGGGTCAGTGCATCCGTCCGCTCTGCAGGTTAGGCCACGCCGCAGGAAAGGGTATTATGAGACGCTCTGCACAGGGGCAGAAAACTCTAAAGCCAGTGGATAGTGCTGATAACTGTGGCTACTTCACCCAAAACAGAGAATGGTATCTGTGAAATGGTCTGCAGTGGCCCAGGAAATATTAGAGTACTGCTAAGTGATGATACCTCTGCCTAATGCACTGCACACATAGAATGGTATAGCTGAAATGGTCTGCAGTGGCCCAGGAAATATTAGGGTACTGTTTAGCGATGAGACTTCTGCCTAATGCACTGCACACATAGAACGGTAGAGCTGAAATGGTCTGCAGTGGCCCAGGAAATATTAGAGTACTGTTTAGCAATGAGACCTCTGCCTACTGCACTGCACACACAGAACAGTACAGCTGAAATGCTCTGCACAGGCCTAGATGCTGAAAAAAAATGGTGCCCTACTGCTCCCAGCCAGCCACAACAGTAATGCAAACAATGAGGAGTAGCCCTAAGAAGGACCGTTGGGGTTCATGAAAAGAGGATCCTACTCTAACACTTTCCTTATATCAGCAGCAGCACTTTTCATAACCTCTGTCAGCATGCATTTGAGACGAGCTGCGGGCGGCCCCAGTTTAAGTACTCGGTGGTCACCTGATCCCGCCAGCCACTCACTGCTGTTGGCGGGCAGAGGACTGGCACGTCACAGCAGGAAGTGGTAATGCCTCCCCCACATGTTTATTTGCTAGAAAATGGCACTAAACATGCGGGGAAGGAAATGGAATTGACTTGAGTTCCCCGTGGTGTTCGACTCAAGTAACGAGCATCTCGAGTACCCTAATACTCGAACGAGTATCAAGTTTGGAAGAGTGTGCTCACTCATCCCTAATAAAGACACACATTATCAATAGCAGAACTAGAAGAAAATGCGTCCACTTTGCCTGGTATTTAAACAGACCCCCATCTCTCCCCATGTAATAACATTTACACAGTTTGTATGGAAAGTTACAGAAAAACAGAATGGACCATGTCTCAAGTAGAGATGAGCGACCACCAAAATGCTCGGGTGCTCGTTACTCGAGTCGAACTTTCAGTGATGCTCGAGAGTTCGTTTTGAGTAACGAACCCCATTGAAGTCAATGGGTGACTCGAGCATTTTTGTATATCGCCGATGCTCGCTAAGGTTTTCATTTGTGAAAATCTGCAAAACACAAGAAAGTGATGGAAACGACACAGAAACGAATAGGGCAGGCGAGGAGCTATATTTTGGGCTGCATCTCAAGTTCCCAGGTCCCACTATTAAGCCACAATAGCGGCAAGAGTGAGACCCCCCCCCCACCCCCACTGTCAGCGTAAAGATCGTTCTCCTCTGCCACAGCTGTAACAGCTGTGGCAGAGAAGAACGATGTTAGCCCATTGAATTCAATGGAGCCGGCAATACAGCCGACTCCATTGAAAGCAATGGGCTGCCGGCGATCGCGGGATGAATTGTCGGGAAGGGGTTAAAAATATAAGCCCTTCCCTGCAATTCATCTAGAAATGTGTAAAAATAAAAAAATATATATATACTCACCTGGTCCCGGCAGAACGATGTTAGCCCATTGAATTCAATGGAGCCGGCAATACAGCCGACTCCATTGAAAGCAATGGGCTGCCAGCGATCGGGATGAATTGTCGGGAAGGGGTTAAATATATAAGCCCTTTTCTGCAATTCATCCAGAAATGTGTAAAAATAAAAAATATATACATTCTCACCTGGTCCCGGCAGACGGAGTTCAGCGCGGCAGGCTGCAGTTCTCCTGAACTGCTCTGAACAGCTGTGAGTAGTATTCAGCAGCCGGGGATTTAAAATCCCCACCTGCTGAATAAGATGCCTCTGATTGGTCACAGCCTGACCAATCAGAGGCATCCCTCACTCACACCCATTCATGAATTCATGAATGGGAGAGTGAGGGCTGCCTCTGATTGGCTCAGCGCAGGGACAGCTGAGAGCTGCCCCTGAGCCAATCAGAGGCAGCCCTCACTCACCCATTCATGAATGGGTGTGAGTGAGGGATGCCTCTGATTGGTCAGGCTGTGACCAATCAGAGGCATCTCATTCAGCAGGCAGGGATTTTAAATCCCCGGCTGCTGAATACTACTCACAGCTGTTCAGAGCAGTTCAGGAGAACTGCAGCCTGCCGCGCTGAACTCTGTCTGCCGGGACCAGGTGAGAATGTATATATTTTTTATTTTTACACATTTCTGGATGAATTGCAGGGAAGGGCTTATATATTTAACCCCTTCCCGACAATTCATCCCGCGATCGCCGGCAGCCCATTGCTTTCAATGGAGTCGGCTGTATTGCCGGCTCCATTGAATTCAATGGGTTAACATCGTTCTGCCGGGACCAGGTGAGTATATATATATATTTTATTTTTACACATTTCTAGATGAATTGCAGGGAAGGGCTTATATATTTAAGCTCTTCCCGACAATTCATCCCGCAATCGCTGGCAGCCCATTGCTTTCAATAGAGCCGGCTGTATTGCCGGCTCCATTGAATTCAATGGTCAGTGCTTGTTTAATCGAGACGAGTACCGCGTGGTGCTCGTCTCGAGTAACGAGCATCTCGAGCACCCTAATACTCGAACGAGCATCAAGCTCGGACGAGTATGCTCGCTCATCTCTAGTCTCAAGTTATCCTTGGCTTCACAATCATTCACTTGCACTAACATTTTGAGCTTTTCAACATTCTTATTTGCATCTTATTTGTATCAATGAGTTTAAGGTACTCAGTTTTTTGAAGAATGCTTGTTTCACATCTCTGTTTCTCAAAGTGTAAATAAATGGATTTAACAGTGGTGTCACAATTGTGTATATAAAAGCAAGAAATTTGTCATGTTGGCTATTACTTGGTTGGACGTACACGGTGATACTTGTACAGAAGAAAAGGTTTGATACAATAAGATGAGAAGAGCAGGTGGAGAAAGCTTTATATTTTCCTTCTACACTCTTAATGTTTAGGACTGTTATTATGATATGAGTATAGAACCCCATTATTATGATAAAGGGGAGAACAGCCACTAAGATGGCAAGTATGCTTGTCACCAGATTACTAACATGGGGATCGGAGCATGCCAAATTTTGTAAAGGAGCCAGGTCACAGAAGAAATGGTCAATGATGTTGGGGCCGCAGAATTTCAAAGATGCTGTAAATATAGTCATTATGAAAGAAGCAACCAAACCAATAGCCCATGGAAATGCAGCAAGCTTGGTACACCATTGACTCATTAAATCCAAATATCGCAATGGGTTTGTAATGGCTAAATGTCTATCAAAAGCCATTACAGTGAGAAGGCAACATTCTGTTATACCAGTGGTATCACCAAGATATAACTGCAAGAAGCAGGCTGCAAAACTAATCCTGTTCCTACCAGCGATAAGAATGTCTAAGAGTTTAGGAACAATAACAGAAACAAATGTAATTTCCAAAATGGCAAATCTGCTGATAAAAAAGTACATTGGCGAATGAAGATTAATGTCAAAATAAATAAGCAAAAATATAATTATATTCCCAGCAAGACATGTAATATAAATGATTAGACAGGCCATGAAAAGCAAAATTTGAAATTGAGGCAAATCTTCAAATGCTAGTAGTATAAATTCTGTTACAATGGTACTTTTATTGTATTCCATTTATGTCCGGATGAAAGGAATTGGCCAATTTTATATGATTTTTTTTCCTAAAAGACAACATGAAAATATAAATATATACAGTAGAATGAGAAAGGTATTATAAAATGTAAGATAAAATACTTTCCCTGTTTTGCTCCTTCTCTAAATTTATAGTCTGGTGATGCATAATCAGCTCTATATACTTAAATAGGGTTTCTGGTGAACTTACGAATAACAACTTTGGTAGGATTTTGCAGGTAGTGACCAATGCAGACCATTTCTATGTTTGTTACTGGGCAGAGGCATACATAGAAGAGTGCAGGCTCAATACCAAAGATCTGATTGGGCTCTCCATTATGTTTGTTTGATTTTGCCACAGAGAACAGAAGTGATTGATATTTATTTCCTAAGCAATATTCATTATCCCTGGGCAAATTTTCTACATTATTTCTTGTTTTAAGGAAGGTTTATTGGGCATTTTTATAAATACAGTACAAATATGAAAAGAAGAGAAACATCAGCAGTATTTCATAAAATTTGACTATCCGATGTGGCAGGTGCAGCAAGGAATTCTTTTTCCTCGTGGGGATGAAAAAGACATCTGCCGCATGCTGCAGATGTGTTCTTCATCCCACGGGGACATGGCAGCAGCGGACAGAGACATTTAAAATTTTTTTTTTATTTTTTACACTAAAATAATTGTTTTTCAGGGAAGGGCTTATGTTTAAAGCCCTTCCCTGAAAACCAATGACGAGGTGCCGGCAGCAGGATCCTCTACCGCAGTTGTCATGTGTGACAGCTGCGTTAGGGAATTGAAGAATTCCTCTGCTGCATCTGTCACAGATGTGGCAGGTGTAGCAGCAGGGAATTCTTTTTACTAGCGGGGATGAAGGAAACATATGCCACAGGGGGACACGGCGGAGAGGTAAGTTTATTTATTTATTTTTTTTACAATCAAATTATTGTTTTCAGGGAAGGGCTTATATGTAAACTCCTTCCCTGAAAAACAATTCAGGTGTGCTGGCAGACCATTGTTTCCAATGGAGCTGCCGGCAGCAGCCGCGGCTCCATTGAAAACAATGCAGAGCATTGGTCACCTTGAAAAATGCTCGAGTCTCCCATTGACTTCAGTGGGGTTCGTTGCTTGAAACGAGCTCTCGAGCATTACGAAAAGCTTGGCTCGAATAACAAGCACCCGAGCTTTTTGGTGCTCGCTCATCTCTATTCAAAATATGACTGTCATCCCAGCCAACACTCAGTATCCTCGCACACAGTGAGGAGTGAGAGAAGAAGTGCCTTCATTTTTCTCATGGCAGAGGAGTTAAGGCCCATTTACATGAGACGATGATTGCGCAATGATCACTCGAACGACAGTTTGAGTGACAGCTTTGAGCGATCATTTTGCATAAACTTTTAAGTAGCTAATAGAGATGAGCGAGCACCAAAATGCTCGGGTGCTCGTTACTCGAGTCGAACTTCCCGCGATGCTCGAGGGTTTGTTTCGAGTAACGAACCCCATTAAAGTCAATGGGCGACCCGAGCATTTTTGTATGGGACCTATGCTCCGCTAAGGTTTTCATTTGTGAAAATCTGGGAAATTCAAGAAAGTGATGGGAATGACACAGAAACGGATAGGGCAGGCGAGGGGCTACATGTTGGGTTGCATCTCAAGTTCTCAGGTCCCACTATTAAGCCACAATAGCGGCAAGAGTGCCCCCCCCCAACAATCTTTTCTTCTGAAAAACCCTCATTAGCAAGGCATACCTTAGCAAAGCACCACACTACCTCCAACAAAGCACAATCACTGCCTGCATGACACTCCGCTGCCACTTCTCCTGGGTAACATGCTGCCCAACCGCCCATTTCAGTAATAGTAGCAGTCAAGACAGGCCCCAGTAACATATCACTAGCAGCAGTTTAGGGGGAGCACAGTATTAGTTCCATTTCAGTAGTAGTAGCAGTCTAGACAGTCCCCAGTAACATATCACTAGCAGCAGTATAGGGGGAGCACAGTATTACTTCCATTTCAGTAATAGTAGCACTCAAGACAGGCCACAGTAACATTCCCGTTGCAGCAGTTTAGGGAGATAACAGTCTCTTTCACATTTCAGTAGTTGCAGTATAGACAAGGCCCCAGTTACATTTATGTAGCAAAAGTGTAGGCCAACACCACACACCTTGCTGTACCATGAGTGCAGGCGAAGCCCATAAAAATTACTAGGATTACACTGTAGGCGAGGGCCCAAAAAAATTGGTGTACCAACAGTACTAATGTACCTCAGAAAAATTGCCCATGCCCAACCAAGAGGGCAGGTGAAACCCATTAATCGCTTTGGTTACTGTGGCTTAATTTGTAACTAGGCCTGGAGGCAGCCTAGTTAAAGTAAAAATTGGTTCAGGTGCAAGTTTCAACGCTTTAATGCGAATTGAAACGTATAAACGTTGTTTACGAAAGTAATATGACTGAGCCTTGTGGGCCTAAGAAAAATTGCCCGTTCAGCATGATTACGTGAGGTTTTAGGAGGAGGAGAATGAATATAATACACAGATTGATGAAGCTAAAAGGTCCCCATTTTTTATGGTGATTGAGAACGATGCTTCCATCCGCGGGTACAGCCTACGTATTGTTTAGGTACTGCTGCTGTCCGCTGGTGGAGAAGAGAAGTCTGGGGAAATCCAGGCTTTGTTCATCTTTATGAGTGTAAGCCTTTCGGCACTGTCAGTTGACAGGTGGGTACGCTTATCCGTGACGATTCCCCCAGCCGCACTAAACACCCTCTCTGACAAGACGCAAGCCGCAGGGCAAGCAAGCACCTCCAGGGCATACAGCGTGAGTTCAGGCCACGTGTCCAGCTTCGACACCCAGTAGTTGTACGGAGCAGAGGCGTCACGGAGGACGGTCGTGCGATCGGCTACGTACTCCCTCACCATCCTTTTACAGTGCTCCCGCCGACTCAGCCTTGACTGGGGAGCGGTGACACAGTCTTGCTGAGGAGCCATAAAGCTGGCAATGGCCTTGGAGAGTGTTCCCCTGCTGCGCTGTACATGCTGCCTGATCTCCGCGCCTCCCCTGCTACCTGGCCCTCGGAACTGCTCCTTCGGCCACTAGCGCTGTCGGATGGGAATTTTACCATCAGTTTGTCCACCAGGGTCCTGTGGTATAGCATCACTCTCAAATCCCTTTCCTCTTCAGGTATAAGAGTTGGAAGGTTCTCCTTATACCGTGGGTCGAGCAGTGTGTACACCCTGTAATCCATAGTGGCTAGAATGCGTGTAATGCGAGGGTCACGAGAAAGGCATCCTAACATGAAGTCAGCCATGTGTGCCAGGGTACCTGTACGCAACACATGGCTGTTCTCACTAGGAAGATCACTTTCAGGATCCTCCTCCTCCTCAGGCCATACACGCTGAAAGGATGACAGGCAAGCAGCATGGGTACCCTCAGCAGTGGGTCAAGCTGTCTCTTCCCCCTCCTTCTCATGCTCCTCCCCCTCCTCCTCCTCCAAAACATGATGAGATATAGACATGAGGGTGCTCTGACTATCCAGCGACATACTGTCTTCCCCCGCCTCCGTTTCCGAGCGCAAAGCGTGTGCCTTTATGCTTTGCAGGGAACTTCTCAAGAGGCATAGCAGAGGAATGGTGACGCTAATGATTGCAGCATCGCCGCTCACCATTTGGGTAGACTTCTCAAAGTTTCCAAGGACCTGGCAGATGTCTGCCAACCAGGCCCACTCTTCTGTAAAGAATTGAGGAGGCTGACTCCCACTACGCCGCCCATGTTGGAGTTGGTATTCCACTATAGCTCTACGCTGCTCATAGAGCCTGGCCAACATGTGGAGTATAGAGTTCCACCATGTGGGCACGTCGCACAGCAGTCGGTGCACTGGCAGATTAAACCGATGTTGCAGGGTCTGCAGGGTGGCAGCATCCGTGTTGGACTTACGGAAATGTGCGCAGATGCGGCACACCTTTTCGAGCAGGTCTGACAAGCGTGGGTAGCTTTTCAGAAACCACTGAACCACCAAATTAAAGACGTCGGCCAGGCATGGCACGTGCGTGAGGCTGCCGAGCTGCAGAGCCGCCACCAGGTTACGGCCGTTGTCACACACGACCATGCCCGGTTGGAGGCTCAGCGGCGAAAGCCAGCGGTCGGTCTGCTCTGTCAGACCCTGCAGCAGTTCGTGGGCTGTGTGCCTCTTCTCTCCTAAGCTGAAAAGTTTCAGCACCGCTGTGCTGCCACGCCGAGCGACACCGACTGCTGGTGACGTGCTGCTGCTGACACATCTTGATTGCGAGACAGAGGTTGCGTAGGAGGAGGAGGGTGATTTAGTGGAGGAAGCATACACCGCCGCAGATACCAGCACCGAGCTGGGGCCCACAATTCTGGGGGTGGGTAGGACGTGAGCGGTCCCAGGCTCTGACTCGGTCCCAGCCTCCACTAAATTCATCCAATGTGCCGTCAGGGAGATATAGTGGACCTGCCCGCCTGTGCTTGTCCACGTGTCCTTTGCTTGAGCGTGCGGGTGCGTGGCGGCGTACTTGCGCTTGCGCTCAAACAGTTGCGCTAGTGACGGCTGGACGCTGCGCTGAGAGACATTGCTGGATGGGGCCGAGGACAGCGGAGGTGAGCGTGTGGGTGCAGGCCGGGAGACGGCCGTGCCTGTGTCCTGAGAGCGGGGTTGGATCTCAGTGGCAGGTTGGGGCACAGGGGGAGAGTCAGTGGTGCAAACCGGAGGCGGTGAACAGCCTTCGTCCCACCTTGTGGGGTGCTTGGCCATCATATGCCTGCGCATGCTGGTGGTGGTGAGGCTGGTGGTGGTGGCTCCACGGCTGATCTTGGCGCGACAAACCTTGCACACCACAGTTCGTCGGTCGTCTGCACTCTCAGTGAAAAACTGCCACACCTTTGAGCACCTCGGCCTCTGCAGGGTGGCATGGCGCGAGGGGGCGCTTTGGGAAATAGTTGGTGGATTATTCGGTCTGGCCCTGCCTCTACCCCTGGCCACCGCACTGCCTCTTCCAACCTGTCCTGCTGCTGCACTTGCCTCCCCCTCTGAAGACCTGTCCTCAGTAGGCTTAGCAAAACCAGGTGGGGTCAGTCACCTCAACGTCTAGCTGCTTTCCCTCCGAATCCTCTGTGCGCTCCTCCCTCGCACTTACTATCCTTACTACTACCTCACTGATAGACAACTGTGCCTCATCCTCATCGTCCTCCTCACCCACTGAAAGCTCTTGAGACAGTTGCCGGAAGTTTACAGCCTCATCCCCCAGACCCCGGGAACTTTCCAAAAGTTGGGCATCGGTCACAACAAACTCCTCCGGTGGGAGAGGAACCATTGCTGCCCAATCTGGGCTGGGGCCCGAGAACAGTTCCTGGGAGTCTGCCTGCTCCTCAGAATGTGTCATTTTCATGGAGTGAGGAGGCTGGGAGGTAGGAGGAGCAGCTGCCAGAGGATTCAGAGTTGCAGCAGTGGACGGCATAGAAGACTGGGTGCTCGATAGATTGCTGGATGCACTTTCTGCCATCCACGACAGGACCTGCTCACACTGCTCAGTTTCTAATAAAGGTCTACCACGTGGACTCATTAATAGAGATGAGCGAACGTACTCGGTAAGGGCGATTTCGCAATCGAGCACCACGATTTTCGAGTACTTCACTACTCGGGTGAAAACTACTCGGGATCGCCGGGGGGCAGGGGGAGGCGCGGCGGAGCGGGGGTAGCAGCGGGGAACAGGGGGGAGCCCTCTCTCTCTCCCTCTCCCCCCCACTCCCCGCTGCAACCCCCCGCTCACCCACAGCGCACCCGAGTACTTTTCACCCGAGTAGTGAGGTACTCGAAAATCGCGGTGCTCGATTGCGAAATCGCCCTTACTGAGTACGTTCGCTCATCTCTACTCATTAATTGTGAGATGAATTTGGGGACCCCAGAAACTTGCCTCTCTCCTAATCCCACAGCAGTCAGCTGCGATACAGCTGGACCAGGAGCTCCGCCTGTGCTCACACCCTGACTTGGGACCCTGCGTCCTCGCCCACGTCCACATCCTCTAGGCCTACCCCTACCCCTCAGCATGGTGTATTACGAGTAGAGCAGAAACAGAACACTGTAATTAAATGTGCTGCTTATTGGCTGCTGTAATTAAATGTGCTGCTTATTGGCCTGTGGTTGGAGGCTGACTTCGCTTACGGAACACACAGCAGAGCCAGGAAACAATTATGCGCAAGCCTGTAGTGAGACCTAGATGCGTATGACTGAGCTACTGGAATTCACAGCGCAGAACCAGTCAAGTGGCCAAAGGCCAGTGGTAGCCCTTAAGTATTTTGCTTAAATTTTTTAAAATGGTGAGGTGAAAAACCAGAAGGACACCGTATGCAGCGTATATATGTATACTCTTTCCCTCTGGCGGGATGACGGCGATCATGTAACGGACACAGCAGAGCCAGGAAACAATTATGCGCAAGCTTGCTGTAACGGTTAGCTGGGTAATAATGAGCGACTACTACCCCCAGCAGACACGCAGTAAACTGTACACGGCCACAGGCTTGGCTGGGTAATAATGAGCTACTACTACCCCCAGCAGACACGCAGTAAACTGAAGACGGTCACAGGCAGCCCAAATATAGTATTTTTCTCCAATTTTTGGGAAAAAGCCCACTGCCTATATAGCCTGTATATGGATTTCCCTGTTGGAGGATGACTGTGGTTATTGAAAGCACAGTGCAGCCAGAAAAAATTATGCGCAAGGCTGGGTATTAATGAACGACTACTACCCCCAGCAGACACGCAGTAAACTGAAGACGGTCACAGGCAGCCCAAATATAGTATTTTTTTCCAATTTTTGTGAAAAAGCCCACTGCCTATATAGCCTGTATATGGATTTCCCTGTTGGAGGATGACTGTGGTTATTGAAAGCACAGTGCAGCCAGAAAAAATTATGCGCAAGGCTGGGTATTAATGAGCGACTACTACCCCCAGCAAACACTTAGTAAACTGAACACGGTCACAGGCAGCCCAAAGATTTTTTTTCCATTTCTTTTGAAAAAGCCCACTGCCTATATACCCAGTATATCTCTTTCCCTGTACCACTGTCCCTGCCTCACCAGTACTGCCCCTATACTCAGTAAAATGACTGCAGACTGAGGACGCTATGGTCTGCACGCCCGATATACAAAAAAAATAAATTGCAAAACTGCTAAAATCAGCCTCAACAGTACTGCACACGGTCAGATGTGGCGCTAAGAAGGACCGTTGGCGTTCTTGAAGACAAAAATAACAGCCTAACTTTCTCCCTATAGCAGCTACAGCAAGACAGCACTTTCCCTAGTGTCTCTCAGCGTGTATCTGTGGCGAGCCGCGGCTGGCCCCAGTTTATATACTCGGGTGGCACCTGATCTCCCCAGCCACTCACTGCAGGGGGGTGGGATAGGGCTGGAACTTCACAGGAGGAAGTTGTAATGCTTTCCCTGTGTTACTATTGGCGAGAAAACGGCGCAAAATTTTCTGGGAAGAAAATGGAAGTGATTCGAACATCGCGTGGTGCTCGTCTCGAGTAACGGACATCTTGAGTACCCTAATACTCGAACGAGCATCAAGCTCGGACGAGTATGCTCGCTCATCTCTAATGCTCGGGCAAAATTTCAAGTTTCTATGACATTGGGAAGTGAGAGAATTAGATTCCGTACGTAAAATTTGGACGCTAATTCTTTTGCATTTAGAATTGAATAATTGAGTTGGGACCCATTAGCTTTTCCTATTTATGACACAATCAATGCTTGTGCCATATTTCAAGTTTTTATGACATTGGGAAGTGAGAGAATTAGATTCCGCACGTAAAATTTGGACGCTAATTTTTTTGCGCTTAGAATTGAATAATCGAGTTGGGATCCTTTAACTTTTCTTATTTATGACATAATAAATGCCTGTATAAAATTTCATCTGGAAGTGAGAGAATGAGATTCAGTAAGTAAAATTTGGACGCTAATTCTTTTGCGCTTATAATTGAATAATTGAGTATGGACCTATTAGCTTTTCTTATTTATGACATAATCAATGCTCGTGCCAAATTTAAAGTTTTTATGACATTGGGAAATGAGAGAATTAGATTCCGTACGTAAAATTTGGATGCTAATTCTTTTGCGCTTATAATTGAATAATCAATTTGGGACCCTTTAACTTTTCTTATTTATAAAATAATCAATGCCCGTGCCAAAATTCATCAGGAAGTGAGAGAATGAGATTCCGTACGTAAAATTTGGACGCTAATTCTTTTGCGCTTAGAATTGAATAATTGAGTTGGGACCCATTAGCTTTTCCTATTTATTACATAATTAAGGATGAGCGGGTATACTCGCTAAGGCACTACTCGTCCGAGTAATGTGCCTTGGACGAGTATCTCCCTGCTCGTCCATAAAGATTCGGGGACTGCTGCGGCTGACAGGTGAGTCACGGCGGGGAGAAGGGGAGAGCGGGCGGGAGAGAGAGATCTCCCCTCCGTTCCTCCCCGCTCTCCCCCGCAGCTCCCCGCTCCGCGGCGGCCCCCAAATCTTTAAGGATGAGCAGGGAGATACTCGTCTAAGGCACATTACTCAGACGAGTAGTGCCTTAGCGAGTATACTCGCTCATCCTTAGACATAATCAATGCTCATGCCAAATTTCAAGTTTCCATGACATTGGAAAGTGAGAGAATTAGATTCCGTACGTAAAATTTGGACGCTAATTCTTTTGCGCTTAGAATTGAATAATCGAGTTGGGACCCATTAACTTTTCCTATTTATGACATATTCACTGCTCGTGCCAAATTTCAAGTTTCTATTACATTGGGAAGTGAGAGAATGAGATTCGGTGCGTAAAATTTGGACGCTAATTCTTTTGCGCTAAGAATTGAATAATCGAGTTGGGACCCATTAACTTTTCCTATTTATGACATAATCAATGCTCGCGCCAAATTTCAAGTTTCTTTGACATTGGGAAGTGAGAGAATTATATTCAGTACGTAGAATTTGGACGCTAATTCTTTTGCGCTTAGAATTGAATAATTGAATTGGGACCCATTAGCTTTTCCTATTTATGACATAATCAATGCTCGTGCCAAATTTCATGTTTCTATGACATCGAGAAGTGAGAGAATTAGTGTCAATGATGGAAATCGAACGATCTACGTGGGGGGGGGGGTGTAAATGTTGACGACGCTCGCACGCATGCTATTTATCGTAGGATAGATGTACTATGCCAGTAATCTTCCCAGTAGTGTACTCAACAAGTTCCCAAAGTTTCATGGCGATCGGATGAATGGTGTAGTAGCGCATAAAAGACAAACAGACAGACAGACACACATTCAATTATATATATATAGATTATGAAAAGTCCCAGTGTCCCTCTATAAGCTTATGTACTCTGCTCTCTGTTGTGTTCTTGAAAATGCTTAAAACAAACCTTTCCTTCATATACACAGATGTTCCCACACTTACCTTAGTTAAGAACTGGAATTTTTTATGAAATAAATTCAACACAATAGTGCTGGAAATGTCCTGAAACCAGCAAAATGCTTGGCAGGCTGCAACTCGTATCACAACAAATGAGCAGCCACAAAAGACACATATAGGATACACATTTTGTAAGAGAATATTGCAAAATCATGTTGGTTTGAAAAACTGATTATAACACACATATCTGAATATAACCAGCTAATCGGAAAGATAAGGAAGGACACATCTATTTATATATATCTTTAAACTCCCAGCTGATAGTCCATTATCAACCACAAGGGATCAGTTCTCTAGATCTAATTATAATAAATCCTTTGACAACTGAAAATATACTAAACATTGCCCAATGTTCTTAACTAGAGATGAGCGAACACACTTGTTCGAGCATTAGGGTACTCGGGATGCTATTCGAGTCGAACACCATGCGGTACTTGAGTCCATTCCATTTCCTTCCCCGCATGTTTAGCACCATTTTCTAGCAAATAGACATGCGGGGAAGGCATTACCACTTCCTCCTGTGATGTGCCAGCCCTATCCCACCCCCCAGCCGTGAGTGGCTGGCGAGATCAAGTGACCGCCGAGTACTTAAAGCGTCCCCGTCCGCAGCTCGCCTCAGAAACACGCTGGCAGAGGTTAGAGAAAGTGCTGCTGCTGATATAGGGAAAGTGTTAGCATAGGTCCTGTCTTCAAGAACTGCAACGGTCCTTTTTTAGGGCTACATCTGACCATGTGCATTACTGTTGTGGCAGGCTGGGAGCAGTAGTGCACCATTTTTTTTTCATCTCGGGCTGTGCAGGCCATTTCAGCTTTAGCGTTCTCAGTCTGCAATGTATTATACATAGTATAGGGGAAGTGCTGCTGCTGATATAGGGAAAGTGTTAGAGTAGGATCCTGTCTTCAAAAACCCCAAAGCTCCTTCGTTAGGCTACATCTGACCGTGTGCATTTTCGTTGGGGCCTGCTGGGAATAGTAGTGCATCCATTTTTGTATTATGCATCTAGGCCTGTTCGCAGGCTTTCAGTAATAGTTTTTTCTGGCTGCAGTGCCATACAATCCCGCTCTCACCGTGAAACTGCACTCAAATATTTCCTAGCCTGCTGCGAACGACTTCATTTATACCGTTCTGTGTCTGCAGTGCATTAGACACAGGTCTCACCGCTAAACAGTACTGTGATATTATCGGGGCCACTGCAAAGTATTTCAGCTCTGTTGCTGTGCAGAGCGTCTCACAATACCCTTTCCTTGGTGGGTAGAGTGTTCTCCTATTCCACACAGCCTCTATTATCTACAAGTCTTTGCGAGCAGTAAATTACCCCTAGGTATCAGCGCAAGACAGCGGGTTACTTTTTTCAAGTCACAGCATAGAGCCTCCGCTATTGACAAGTCTCTGTGTGCGGTGAATAAAGCCACAGTTGTCAGTGCTGTACAGTGGGGTAATTTATTTGGGCCCTGCTCTATTCTTAATCCGCCATGATGAGGAGTAGGGGTAAGGGTCGAGGACGCGGACGTCCAAGTGAGGGTGTAGGCACAGGCCGAGTTCTTGGTCCAGGTGAATCACAGCCGGCTGCTGTGGGATTAGGAGAGAGGCAAGTTGCTGGGGTCCCCAGCTTCATATCACAATTTATGGGTCCGAGTGGTAGACCTTTATTACAAACAGAGCAGTGTGAGCAGGTCCTGTCATGGATGGCAGAAAATGCGTCCAGCAATGTATCGACCATCCAGTCTTCTACGCAGTCCACTACTCCCGGACAGCAACTCTGAATCCTTTGGCTGCTGCCACTCCTTCCTCCCAGCCTCCTCACTCCATGAAAATGACATAATCTGAGCAGTAACTGCTCTCGGGTCCCTGCCATGAGCGGGAAAAAATGGTTTCTCTCTCACCTGAGGAGTTTGTCATGACCGATGCCCAACCTTTGGAAAATTCCCGGAGTCTGGGTGATGAGGCTGGGGACTTCCGGCAACTGTCTCAAGAGCTTTTTGTGCGTCAGGAGGATGATGATGATGAGACACAGTTGTCTGTCAGTGAGGTAGTAGTAAGGGCAGTAAGACCAAGGGAGGAGCGCACAGAGGATTCGGAGGAAGAGCCGCTGGACGATGAGGTGACTGACCCCACCTGGTTTGCTAAGCCTACTGAGGACAGGGCTTCAGAGGGGGAGGCAAGTGCAGCAGCAGGACAGGTTGGAAGAGGCAGTGGAGTGGCCAGGGGTAGAGGCAGGACCAGAGCGGAGAATCCCCCAACTGTTTCCCAAAGCACCCCCTCGCGCCAAGCCTCCATGCAGAGGGCTAGGTGTTTAAAGGTGTGGATGTTCTTTAGTGAGAGCGCGGACGACCGACGAACAGTGCTGTGCAACCTGTGTCGCACCAAGATCAGCCGAGGAGCCAACACTACCTGCCTCACCACCACCAGCATGCGCATATGATGGCCAAGCACCCTACAAGGTGGGACGAAGGCCGTTCACCGCCGCTGGGTCACACCACTGCCTCTTCCCTTGTGCCCCAACCTGCCACACAGATCCAATCCCCCTCCCAGGACACAGGCACGAGAGCCTCCCAGCCTGCACCCACACCCTCACCTCCACTGTTCTCCACTCCATCCAGCAATGTCTCTCACCACAGCGTTCATCTGTCGCTAACACAAGCGTTGGAGCGAAAGCGCAAATATGCCGCCACGCACTCGCACACACAAGCTTTAAATGTGCACATTGCCAAATTAATCAGCCTGGAGATGCTGCCATACAGGCTTTGGAAACTGAGGCTTTCAAAAACATGATGGCTGCGGCGGTGCTGCGTTCCCCAGTTGTTGCTATTTTTCCCGATGTGCCGTCAAAAACATGATGGCGGCGGCAGTTTCACGCTACTCAGTCCTCAGTTGCCACTATTTTTCCTGGTGTGCAGTCCTAGCCCTACACCAGCACGTCTCCCGCAACATAGATTGTACCCTCAAGAACGCGGTTACTGGGAAGGTGCACTTAACCACGGGCACGTGGACAAGTACTGGCGGGCAGGGCCACTATATCTCCCTGACGGCACATTGGGTGAATTTGGTGGAGGCTGGGACCAGGTCAGAGCCTGGGACCGCTCATGTCCTACCAACACCCAGAATGGTGGGTCCTATTTCGGTGCTGGTATCTGCAGCGTTTTATGCCACCTCCTCCAAACCCTCCCCCTCTTCCTCCTACGCCACTTCTACCTCTCAATTAAGAAGTGTGAGCACGTCGCCAGCAGTCGGTATCGCGCAGCGTGGCAGCACAGCGGTGGGCAAGCGTCAGCAGGCCGTGCTGAAACTAATCAGCTTAGGTGACAATAGGCACACGGCCTCCGAGCTGTTGCAGGGTCTGACAGAGCAGACTGACCTCTGGTATGGTCGTGTGTGACAACAGCCGTAACCTGGTGGTGGCTCTGCAGCTCGGCAGCCTCACACACGTGCCATGCCTGGCCCACGTCTTCAGTCTGGTGGTTTAGCGGTTTCTGAAAAACTACCCTCACTTGTCTGACCTGCTCGGCAAGGTACGCCGCATCTGCGCACATTTCCGCAAGTCCACCACGGACGCTGCCACCCTGAGGACCCTGCAACCTCAGTTTCAGCTGCCAGAGCACCGACTGCTGTACGACATGCCCACACGCTGAAATTATACGCTCCACATGTTGGCCAGGCTATACGAGCAGCGTAGAGCTATAGTGGAATACCAGGTGCAACATGGGCGATGGAGTGGTAGTCAGCCTCCCCAATTCTTTACTGAGGAGTGGGCATAAATGGCAGATATCTGGCAGGTCCTCGGAGACTTTGAGGAGTCCACCCAGATGGTGAGAGGCGATGCGGCAATCATTAGAGTTACCATCCCGCTGCTTTGCCTGCTGAGAAGTTTGCTGCAAAGCATAAAGGCTGACACTTTGCGGTTGGAACAGGAGACAGGGGATGACAGTATGTCGCTTGACAGCCACACCACCCTCATGTCTATATCTCAGCGCGTTTTGGAGGAGGAGGCGGAGGGGGAGGAGCAGGAGGAGGAGGGGGAAGAGACAGCTGGGCACACTGCAGAGGATACCCATGCTGCTTGCCTCTCATCTGTTCAGCGTGTATAGGCTGAAGAGGAGGAGGAGGAGAAGGAACCTGAGAGTCATCTTCCTAGTGAGGACAGCGATGTGTTGCGTACAGGTACCCTGGCACACATGGCTGACTTCATGTTAGACACATTCTGGCCAACACGGAATACTGAGTGTACACCCTTCTCAACCCACGGTATAAGGAGAACCTTTCCACTCTCATTCCCGAAGAGGAAAGGGGTATGAGAGTGTAGCAATACCACAGGGCCCTGGTGGAAAAAGTGATGCTAAAGTTCCCATCTGACAGCGCCAGCGGCAGAAGGCGCAGTTCCAAAGGCCAACTAGCAGGGGAGGCGCGGGGATCAGGCAGCATGTCCAGCACAGGCAGGGGAACACTTTCCAAGGCCTTTGCCAGCTTTATGGCTCCCCAGCAAGACTGTGTCACCACTCCCCAGTCAAGGCTAAGTCGGAGTGAGCACTGTAAAAAGATGGTGAGAGAGTACATAGCCGATTGTACTACCATCCTCCATGATGCCTTTGCTCCATACAACTATTGGGTTTCAAAGCTGGACACGTGGCACAAACTTGAGCTGTACGCACTGGAGGTGCTGGCCTGCCCTGCCGCTAGCGTCTTGTCAGAGAGGGTGTTTAGTGCAGCTGGGGGAATCATCACGGATAAGCCTACCCGCCTGTCAACTGCCAGTGCAACGGCTGGATTTACCCAGACTTTTTTTCTCCACCGGTGGAGAGCAGTGGAACCTAAAGATTATTTTAGCCGAAACTGGAGAAAAAAGCATTCTCTATCACCGGAAAAAGGGGGAATTAGCTTTGTCAATCACTCTCGGATATTATTACTCCTCCTCCTCCTATTCCTCCTCCTACAACAGCAGGTCATCACGCTGAACTGCCAATTTTTCTGCGGCCCAAATGGCTCTGCTTATAGTTCTTTTTACAATTTTTCAAAGTTTCAAAAGTATTGATACTTTAACAGAAACCAATTTTTTTTCACAGGTCTGCCTCCGGGCTCTGTTACAAATTAAGTAACAGCGAGCTGTATCATTAAAAAATGTTTCTGGGTTTCACCTGCCCTCGCGGTTTAGCAATTTTTCAGGGGTACACTTGTACTCTTAGTACTGTTATCTAACTTATTTTTCCGGCCTTCGCCTACACTCATGGTACACCAATGTTTCAGGGGTTCGCCTATACTCTTGCTACAGAAATGTTACAGTGGTCTGTCTGTACTTCTGCTACAGAAATGTTACAGGGGTCTGCCTATACTTCTGCTACAGAAGTGTTACAGGGGTCTGCCTATACTTCTGCTACAGAAATGTTACAGGGGTCTGCCTATACTTCTGCTACAGAAATGTTACAGGGGTCTGCCTATACTTCTGCTGCAGAAATGTTACAGGGGTCTGCCTATGCTTCTGCAACAGGAATTTTACATGTTACAGGGGTCTGCCTATACCTTTGCTACAGGAATGTTACAGGGGTCTGCCTATACTTTTACTACAGAAATGTTACTGGGGTCTGCTTATACTTCTGCTACAGGAATGTTACTGGGGCCCGCCGTGCCTATACTTTTACTACAGAAATGTTGTTGGGGTCTGCCAATACTTCTGCTACAGGAATGTTACTGGGGTCTGCCTATACTTCTGCTACAGGAATGTTACTGGGGTCTGTCTATACTTCTGCTACAGGAATGTTACAGGGGTCTGCCTATACTTCTGCTACAGGAGTGTTACAGGGGTCTGCCTATAATTCTGCTACAGAAATGTTACTGGTGTCCGCCTATACTTTTATTACAGAAATGTTACTGGGGTCTGCTTATACTTCTGCTACAGAAATGTTACAGGAGTCTGCCTATACTTTTACTACAGAAATGTTATAGCGGTCTGCCTATACTTCTGCTACAGGAATTTTACTGGGGTCTGCCTATACCTTTGCTACAGGAATGTTACACGGGTCTGCCTATACTTTTACTACAGAAATGTTACTGGGGTCTGCTTATACCTTTGTTACAGAAATGTTACTGGGGTCTGCTTATACTTTTGCTACAGGAATGTTACAGGGGTCTGCCTATACTATGGGTGCACAAAGACTTCACGATGCAATGTTTTACCTATCTGGCACAAATACACTGACTGATTAGGGCAGAAATGTGGGCCGAAGTCAAGGTCCTTGACGGGGTGACACTGTCCCGTGTTTGGGCACTCTGATTTCTTCCTGTGTAATACCATCTTTGTGCACTGACAGCATAGGCGAGCCCAAGGAGCTCAAAGACTTCCCCTTGCGGTGTTGAGTTATCTTTGTGGGGACACATGGATTTCCCATTGCTATGTAACTCACGGCACCTTGGGTCACACAAGGTGGAGGCTGGGACCGAGACTGACCAAGGGCCCACTCACATACTTCCCACACAGACTTTAGCGGGTCCTGGTCATGGTTTCTTGGCCTTGTAATGCCACCTCCGGCTTAGGGTCAGGGGATCAGCACTGGGAAACATGTATTTCCTCTCGTGTTAC